>NC_068939.1:128493916-128793916 GCF_016801865.2 Culex pipiens pallens
TAGATCTAAATGTCTCAAAAATGAAACAATAAAAAAATGATTAAAAAACGTTACATAAACAATAAACAAACTAAAGAGCCTAAAATTGATAAAAACAAGCCATGCAAACAACTTTTTTCGTCGAAACTATTTTTCAACTAACTGGCAAACATTTAAAAAAAATTAAAAAAAGCGAAAAAAGGGCAGAATTCATGTTTTGGAGTAACATTCCTTTCTTTTCTGCAGGTTTCGTGGGAGGGCGCCGTTATTGACTTATAAAGTCGGTATTTTTAGGTGTTAAACAGTTAACGATGGTTAGCTTTTAATATTTTTTTGTATCCGTATTGTATTTTTTTTATCTGGCTCATGCTTTATGAGGGCCTTCTTTTTGATCAAAAAGCCATAATCAAAACTTTTTTTTCAATTTTATTTAATGAAAAAATAGAAAACATACCCACAAAAATTGTAAGATTTCACATTTGGCCTTTTTAAAAGTCATGATTGAAAAACTTTCAAAATATTTTTTTTATGACATCAGATAATTTCACAAATGTTTAATACTTAAACATTGAAAATTGAACCATTAGGGGAAATTCTCATGAGTTTGGCAGATTCGCTCGTAACTCCATCCGATTTGCTGATTTTCACTATTTGAACAACTTATTTTGTAAAACTTTTGATAGGAACTTGCATGTTCACATCCTTGATAGTTGATAACGGTATTTTGCCTTCCTCATCTTACTGAGGGAAGGATATAAAATCAATCGAAACTCAAATTCTGAGAAAATGTGTGTGTATGTCTGCGAGTCTGTGCACCGAAAAAAAAATATGCTCGGTTATCTCCGGACGGCTGAACCGATTTGGACCGTTCTGGTCTCATAAAAGGGTGGTTTTTGTATATTTTTAGAAAGGTATTTTGAAAGACCTTTCCAATGAGATTGAAAATTTGATAGCCCTATGAAAATTTATAAGCACATTTCAGTACCATTTGAATTTCAGATATTTCGATGCAAATGATGTCTGGAAATTCATTAGTTGGATAATTAAAAGGCCTTTCAAATGAGCTTGAAATATCGAAGATCTGACAACCCTATCAACAGTTATTTGCACTGAAGTTTAAAATATATTTTTTTTTAGGTCGAACATTTTGAAATGGTGTCCGGGTCAATCAAGACATTTCCAACGTGGCTCAAATATTGAAGATCTGACAACCCTATCAAAAGTTATGAGTATATGTATAGGTCAAATCTTCAATATTTCTTAGACGAAATTATAGGTAATTTTCATAACTTTTCAAAAAAAATATAGAGTGTTATCACAATTAAAAAAAAAAAGTTTGACTCGGCCCCAAGATTATATTTTTTATCATAAGTTGTGAAAAATAAGTTTTTTTTGTAATATTTTATGAAAAAGTAAAGTCAAGTAAATCTTTCCCAGTTCCTGAGGGGAAGACTCTTGAAGAGTATCGGGGCCGGCATTTACAAAGCGGATTCAGTGGCAATTTCATTCTCAACTGAATGTTAACATGTTAAGGTTAATGTTAACATTCCATAGGTCCGCCTTCCTAAGGTGTCTTGATAAGGTCCAGTTTGTGACGATACACTACCTTCCCTTTACTAAGCAATCGAATCCAGAAGAGAACGGATCACCAGTTGTGTTGGTCCGAGCCGGGATATGAACCCCGATCTACCGCTTACTAGGCGGAAGCGTTAAAACTGGGCTACGTGGCTCGGTCGACAAGTCGGTTTATGAAAAGTAAATATACACCCTTACCAAAAATCATGATTTTTTGAGTTCCAAATCCCACTTTTCATACGAATTTTTCAGTTCAACCCATATAACCATTTTTATGGTTGTAGTACCTGAACTCAAAAAATCGTATGAAAAGTGGGATTTGGAACTCAAAAAATCATGATTTTTGGTAAGGGTGTAGAGCAATTCCAGCTCAAATCAGGAATTTTTCTGGTACTTTTGTACCCGACCCTCTCCGATTTCAATGAAACTTTGTAGACATGCTATCCTAGGCCTATAAAAGCCATTTTTGTGTATATGGAGCCAATAGTACTCGAAAATAACATTTGAGAAGGGCGTAAGGTATTTGAAACAAAAAGATCAATACTAGATAGATGGATAAACCAATGCCAGCTCCGTGGCTTAATGGTTGCGGCTTCTGCCTCACAATCAGAAGGTTCAGGGATCAAATCCCGGGTCGGTACCTTTGAAATTTGGAATCAGGAATTTGAACATTGAATATGAACAAAAACGAAAATGAATCAGGTGGGATTCGAACTCACACCGTTGGATTGATGGTCTTGGAACGCTATGCAGTCGGCCATCAGAAGGTAACACTCTATCAGTGAATTGATCCGTAGTGTTGAAACATGTTATCTTCTCATATTAAATACGCGCCGATCCCTGATTCGCCTGAGGGGATTGGAAGTCTAAATATAGATCGAGGATCCTTCAGATGCTTGCTTCTATGTTTAGGCGGGGCCGAACAATGCCCAGCGACCTCGGAATTGGACCGCAAGGAGCTCTGTTTTTCTGAAATGGGTCGTTGGAAGCAGCGCGAGAGCTATCACCACCTAATACCCGGGACTGAGATAAGCTGTATCAGCATGCGGCATATACCAAGTCTGATTCAAATTATACTTTCCCATAATTTCGCTACCGGTCCATTCGACCTTTTGTCCACTTTCGACCTTATGTCTTTCGACCTTTTGGCATTCGAACTTTTGTCCTTTCGACGTTATGTCTTTCGACCTTTTGTCGCACATCAATTTTTTTGGCGATTTTTAAGTTTAAGCGATTTTTTTAAATTTAAAAGTTAAATTTCAAGGTGACGTCACGATTTTTTTCACTCAAATTTTTTGAGGAAATAGCCTAAAATGTTTCAAAAAGACTCACGAAAAATGCTGGATGGTATGTCTCTACTAAAAAAAATACAAAAATCATTTATTGAAACTGTTTTTTTGAAAAGTGGTCTAAACGTCAAAGTTTTCAAAAACCGATAGTGGGAATCGATTCCCTAGACAATTTTACATAAAAGTCTCCATATTGACCATTGTCCTAAGTCCAATCCTTGGGAAGATACAGCGGTTATAAAAATAAAAATGATTAAAAAATTGTTTTTTTTTGTGGTTTATGGCAATTTCTATATGACAGACTTGGTTTTTTAGTCTCGTAAATATTTTTACCGGAAAGCTCGTTAAGTTTAAGTTTTTTAAGTTTAAAAGTTAAATTTCAAGGTGATGTCACGTTTTTTTTCCCAATCCTTGGGAAGATACAGCGGTTTTAAAAATAAAAATGATTTAAAAATTGTTTTTTTGGTGGTTTTTGGCAATTTCTATATGACAGACTTGGTTTTTTAGTCTCGTAAATATTTTTACCGGAAAGCTCGTCCAATTTCCCTTAAGTTTGCCTTTTACAGCTTTTCAATTTAACTCGTTTTATTATTTATGTAAGCTTATTTACTATCCAGGTTTCTACCACACTGAAAAAAATATTCTATTTACAGTTATGAGCAATGTAATTAAACTTATATCTGTAAGCCCATACATCCAATTGAAATGCTGTCAAAGACAAACTTATGGGAAATTGGACGAGCTTTCCGGTAAAAATATTTACGAGACTAAAAAACCAAGTCTGTCATATAGAAATTGCCATACACCACAAAAAAAAAACAATTTTTTAATCATTTTTATTTTTAAAACCGCTGTATCTTCCCAAGGATTGGACTTAGGACAATGGTCAATATGGAGACTTTTATGTAAAATTGTCTGGGGAATCGATTCCCACTATCGGTTTTTGAAAATTTTGACGTTTAGACCACTTTTCAAAAAAACAGTTTTAGTAAATGATTTTTGTATTTTTTTTAGTAGAGACATACCATCCAGCATTTTTCGTGAGTCTTTTTGAAACATTTTAGGCTATTTCCTCAAAAAATTTGAGTGAAAAAAATCGTGACGTCACCTTGAAATTTAACTTTTAAATTTAAAAAAATCGCTTAAACTTAAAAATCGCCAAAAAAATTGATGTGCGACAAAAGGTCGAAAGACATAACGTCGAAAGGACAAAAGTTCGAATGCCAAAAGGTCGAAAGACATAAGGTCGAAAGTGGACAAAAGGTCGAATGGACCGTTAGCGAAATTATGGGAAAGTATAATTTGAATCAGACTTGGTATATGCCGCATGCTGATACAGCTTATCTCAGTCCCGGGTATTAGGTGGTGATAGCTCTCGCGCTGCTTCCAACGACCCATTTCAGAAAAACAGAGCTCCTTGCGGTCCAATAGGGACGTGGCGTTACATCGTGCTGCCATCTGGTTTTTTTAAGTGCAAGAGTGTAAAAGTGCTGAGTCATCGTCTAAAAATAGACGGCGTCCTATCTCGGCCAGCAAAATGAAGTCGATAAAGTAGTCGGTTTCGATGAGAAAAAGTGGAAAACGTGGTCTAAAAATAGCGACGCCATCCCCCTATTCCGAGGTCGCTGGGCATTGTTCGGTTCCGCCTAAACATAGAAGCAAGCATCTGAAGGATCCTCGATCTATATTTAGACTTCCAATCCCCTCAGGCGAATCAGGGATCGGCGCGTATTTAATATGAGAAGATAACATGTTTCAACACTACGGATCAATTCACTGATAGAGTGTTACCTTCTGATGGCCGACTGCATAGCGTTCCAGACCATCAATCCAACGGTGTGAGTTCGAATCCCACCTGATTCATTTTCGTTTTTGTTCATATTCAATGTTCAAATTCCTGATTCCAAATTTCAAAGGTACCGACCCGGGATTTGATCTCTGAACCTTCTGATTGTGAGGCAGAAGCCGCAACCATTAAGCCACGGAGCTGGCATTGGTTTATCCATCTATCTAGTATTGATCTTTTTTTTTAAATAAACTAATAAACAGAATGACTTCCAAATCATTTTTTGAGTGTATTTTCATTCTTTCAAACATGAGCCGTATTTCCAAAAAAAGTTCGACTTCCAAAAATTTTTTTTGGTTTTTATTTTATTTGTGAAAATAACCTTTTCTTGTTTGCGTAATATTTTTGAGAGTTTTTCAATTTTTCAAAACATGAGCACTGCTCATGTTCGCATAAATGTCCCATATGCAAAAACAGCAAGCTGCGAAAAACGCATTTGAAGTTTGCCCCACACATAATGCTACGTGTTAAATTTTCACGAAAAAACTGGATTTCCTCCTGATTTCTAGAACAAAGTACTGAATGTTATAGGCTTTTCTGAAAGAGCACACGATTTTGAAACAAACTGCATCAATAACTCAAAAAAGATGAAAATGCATATGGGACATTTATGCGATCAGGGGCAGAGCAGATCTTTTAAAAAAAGGTCGACTTCTATAACATTTTTAAAGTTTTTGTTGATTTAACAACCTATTTTTGACTGTCGTAATGTTTTTGTGAGTTTTTTTTCCATTCTTTCAAATATGAGCAGTGCTTCAAATAAAAGTTCGACTTCTACAATATTTTTTGAGTTTTAATTATATTTTTAAAAACCTATTCTTGAGAGAGAGAGGAGCAGCCATCTTGGCTTCGGTCGTGTTGTCTTTCGTCGCGTATAATTTGAAGAAATTTTCGCTGAATTTGTCGTTTTCGTGGACTGAAAATAAGTGCAACCGGCAGAATAAGTGATAAGCTATTCGGGGAAAGTGGAGTTTTCTCAAATATTCCGGTTTTTATGTGGTTTTTCTGTGATTTAGTTTTGGGGAGTTGCCTATTTCTGCGATGTTTTTTTTTTTCTTCTCTCAGAATTGAGAGAGGGAAGCGTGCGTGTGGTACTCTCTTTGGTGTGAAGATGACCAACCGATACAGTGGTATTAGTGTTCAGCTCTCAGAGGTGTGCACTGTGCTTGTGTATGCTTTGCGGTGGGAGAGAGTGATGATAGGTTGATGGTCGCGAATTGTAAAGGTGTGTGGGTATTAAGAAACATCAGCCTACTGCGATAATTGATGTGATGTGCCTGTGTATTTGCTGCTGCTGTTTGTGGTGTCACCGTGGTTTGGGGGTGGTGTGGTGCAGCACCCACTGGAGCGCCAGCGGTGGGAGAGATTTGCTGTCAGTGTATTTTTTTTTTTCATTCCCTTCCGCTGCATACTGGGCAAAGGATTCGTGCTCCACGGAACAGTCGGCGTTTGGGAGGCACTGGAGAGGCCGCGGTGCACCGGGTTGTGTAGGCGGCGATAGACTGCTGTATGCTGTAGGGACTATAGTCGAACGGAGGGAGGATCGGGTCGGATGTGGAATACACGGAGCAGTAAGGCCGACGACAAACGGATTTGTGCGGTGCTGCAGTCATCGGGCGGTGTGGTCGGGTTGCACCTGATTTCGATGCTGCGGCGGCGGAGCAGTCTCCAGTCTTCAAGACCCCGGTGAGTTCGTTCCTTGATGACATCTCAAGCATGTGTGTGTGTGTGTGTGTGTGTGTGTGTGTGTGTGTGTGTGTGTGTGTGTGTGTGTGTGTGTGTGTGTGTGTGTGTGTGTGTGTGTGTGTGTGTGTGTGTGTGTGTGTGTGTGTGTGTGTGTGTGTGTGTGTGTGTGTGTGTGTGTGTGTGTGTGTGTGTGTGTGTGTGTGTGTGTGTGTGTGTGTGTGTGTGTTGAAGAATGAATCATGAGTGTGAGAGTAAAAACCATTTGCGAGTGAGATTTTTTTTTTCGCGAGGTATTTTTCTTCTTGGCACGAAATTCTACCCAATCTAGGGTACTTTGTTATTTCTTATTTTTGCAGTACACGCTGTTTTCATTATATTGATGCCTTTCAAAAATAATTTCAAGTCTAATTTAAAAATCTTTCTCACTATAATGTTGAAGTCTAAAAATGTAAATTAGGGGAAATATACCCATTTTAATCACTCTAAGCCGTTCGACCAATTCTCATCACTTTTGCCATTTTCCGCTATTAAATCAACTTTTTCATATGCATCAACAATGGAGAGTTGCTTGCTCACTTTTATTTGAGCTATTTATTACTTTGGAACAGTAAAAAACACTTTATGAAAGCTGTAATTCATGATCAAAGTGCTGATAGGCCGATAATAGAAATAGGCTGAGAAAGGGTATAGTTCCCCTAGTTTATGTGTGTATGAGAGTGTGAATGAGTTTTTTTTTTTGTTCTTTTTTCAGCCCAATAAATATTCAAAACCGCGTAAAATCTCCAGAATCGGTCGATAAATTCAAATCATATCTCATTGAAAATAATCGTTATAGGGTCATCATTAAATAATTAATTATTTAATGATTTTGAATTTTTTGATTCGATTGTGAGCAGTGGGACCTCGTGGTTACTCTGCAACGTGTTTGTCGGAGCCTTTTATCTGATATTTTATTTTTCATAAGTCCTTCTTTTATCATCGTTGATTGGAAGGCACGCCGCCGGTTTAGTTCGTTTAAGTTATTGTTTTAATTTCATTACAATCGGTTACGTGATGACCTGTTTTCTTTTCGTTTATATTCGTCGATCGTAATAATTTATTCCAGCTGACAGTTTTAGTATTAACTCATTAAACTATCGATTTTATTAAGAGTAAAGCGTCTTTTATTTACTATTTTTGAAATTTGCTCGCGTTATCTAAATTGTACAAACAGTATAAATATACTGACAAGTCCAGCCCATAGCACTACTGCTCGGTTGGCACGCGTTCGATTAAAAAACTTTTTTAAATAATCAATTATTTATCTTTCCGCAGCCGGCTGCCTAAGATTTAAAATTTTCAACTGATAAACAAAATGCTCATGGTCACATCACTGCCACTCGTGAATCCTGACCTTATACCCATCTACTAACCCCCTCAAAACTCATGTGATACTTTGTCGGAGAAGCAGTCGATTGGGCGGTCTCTATCACTCAAGTATCGGACTAACATTCCCATCCACTTCCCCGTGACTCTACCACTGGTCGTGGCCGGCGCCGGTATTGATCAGCATGATAGGGGCCTTTGAGAAGTTGCGAAGCGAGGAAAGATAGCACCCACTCATCTTCCACGGCTCGTGGATGTAACTTCTGGAGGTCCTGATCAATAACGGAGTAGCAACTGCGGGTGGGCACCTATGCTTATGCTTATGCTTATGCTTTATTTTTAAAAACCTATTCTTGACTGTCGTAATGATTTTGTGAATTTTTCCATTCTTTCAAATATTAGCGGTTCTTTTTAAAAATACCACTTCTAAAATATTTTGTAAGTTTTTATTTTATTTATAAAAATCGTTGGAATATTTTAGAGACTTTTACATTCTTTCAAATTTAAATAGTTTTGAATAATGAAAAAGTTATGCTTCTTAAATATTGTTGCAACTTCCGTTTTTAATCTTTCTTTCATGGTCACAATAGATCCTAAGAAAAATCTAACTTCAAAAACATAGCTGTATGCATAAAAAAATCGATCGTATTTATTTATATTTTTAAAGATACTATCGACCTTTTGTCATACATTCGGGTAACCAATGGCACAAAATGGCCAAATAAAAAAAAAACCATTTCCGAAATTAAGGGAGAATTAATCAAAGGCTTTTAATGGAAAATACTAACAAAAAATCTCAGTGTTTTTGCCTTCCTCACCTTACTGAGGAAAGGCTATAAAATCACTCGAAAACTGAACTTTTCAATTAGACCTCCTAGACCCACCTTCATGTATACCTATCGACTCAGAATCGAATTCTGAGCAAATGTCTGTGTGTGTGGTGGGATGTTGATCAAAAAATTGTCACTCGATTATCTCGACATTGGGTGAACCGATTTTGTCTGTTTTGGCGTCATTCGATCCGTTTTAGGGTCCCATAAGTCGCTATTAAAAATTATGCAGTTTAGTTAAATACTTCAAATGTTATGCTAATAAACGATTTTAACAAAAGTCCGGAAGATTGTAAAAAGGGTGGTTTTTGTAAGAAAACACTTTCTACTTCCCTTTCCTACGTGTCCAAGACATTGAAGATCTGACAACCCTATCAAAAGTTATAAGCACTTAAGTGTTATTTATGCACTTTTTGATGGACTGGATCTCAGATATTTTGATGAAAACGTTGTCCAAATATATCATGCGACCTATCTTTGGATAGGTAATTAAAAGACCTTCCCACGAGCGTGTTTGGATAGCCTTACCCTTTAAATGAGAGGAAGGCACCAACCACCTAAGGGTGGATTAAGTAACGTTTTTTTTTATAAAAATTGCCGTCCGATTTGTCGAGGGTGACAACAAATTTGAAAAATATTTCTAACAGCCTTATCGGATACGTTTCAGAGATTTAAAAAAGGGGTTTGCGAAAAAAAACAGTTTTTGGTCACCCTATTTCGGCTAAGACCACCCCTAAACCACAGAACCTTTATGATTTGGATCTACTGGTTTGACGTGAAATCGGTACCATTCGGACTCGCTTCAGCATAAATTAACCCTCTACAACCCAACCCCGCCTTTAGACGGGCTTCGATTTAAAAAAATCGCCAAAAATCCATTTTTCAACCAATTTTTGATCTTTAAAAAGCATTGGAAAGAAGAACTCTTAAAATTTTAGAAAATGTATGGGTTGGAAGTTTTACTTGTTTAATGTGACTTCGCCAATGTTTTTAAAAATGTCATTTTTAGGGGTCAACTTTGGCTGTGTTTTTTACTAACATTTCCTATATTTTAAGTAAAAAGAAGTATGCAGTAATTTTTCTAGTGCCCCAGACTATGCCTCTACGCATTTATTTACAATTTAAATGATAATGGTGCCATTTTATAGCAGAAAATGTGAAAAACATGCAAAAGATTGAAAAAGTTACTGTTAAAACATGAAAAATTAGATAGGCAAAATGTAATGATAGGAGGTGGTAGAATAGGCCAAATACTACCGAAAACAAACATAAACTTAACAAGATAAATGCAAATTAAAATACTAAAAATGAAACAAGAAAAAGATAAAACAAGAGAAGTAAAGTTTTTCGTAGAACAAAAGTTGCTCAAAATGACCTCCTAAACACCAGAAAAATAAAAATATTCGAAAAAAAAATTTGGGCAGTAGAGGGTTAACTTCTTTACCAAATTACACTAAGAGCAATCAAGAGAGAAACTTTATAAAAATATATGGCCCAATAAAAATCAAATAATTTCCAATATCAAGAGTTCTCTCAAAGAGATTTTCATGTTTGAACACTTTTTAAACGCACTCGAAATCTTGAAATGAAGGCACTAAAAACACTCAAAAATAAGCACTCATTATCAAGACTCTTGACTGAAGAGTGTGTATGACTGGGCCGTTATCAACCGAAGGTGCGCCCTGGTATTCTGGACGACCACCAGCTAGCAGTAAAGATTGCATCCAGCACGATCCATTTTCAAATAATAGGCCATAAATTGGTTACATCACAGCACGGTATTGCTTCTTTATTATCTTATTGCTTTTGGATTATTCGTGATTGATGATTCCTAGGTCGTTGAAATATTTTAAAGGGTGATTTCCTGACCTACAAAAACAATCTTATAGTTTTCTTAAACTCTCTAATTAGCGCATCCGAATTGATTTCTCACCATTTTTTTCCACGTGTTTGTTTCGCGCGGTCAATAACCGTTTCGAGCGCGTGGCGACGACTAAGCAATTTTCGAGAAACAATCTCTCACGTCACTTACCTTTTGGCTGGTTGATGTTGACGCCCAATTTCCACGGCGGCGCCACTCGACGTCTCTGCTGCAGGTAGGCCACGGTTGGTGGGTGACCTGTCGCGTGTTTATAATTAGTTGGGCTGCGAAGCAAAGGTAAACAGACGAAGCAGGCGGTTTGGCGGCTTGTGATTCATAAATTAGGCTCCTGGGACTGGCTGGCTGGCTGGTTGACTGGGGCTGGTTGACGATATTAGTTTGGGCCAACATTTGCTATGGGGTAATTGAGGTCAGGATCATTTCTCGAGTTTTTTTTTAAAAGGTCCTATAAACAAAATTTTTACTTTTTGCTTTTTGGGTGTTTTTGAATACCCCTGACTCAAGGTGGTTCTAAAAACACCCAAAAAGCAAAAATTGACATTTTTGTTTATAGGACCTTTTCAAAAAAAACTCTAGATTTGTGAAATGATAATTTGACTGGAGAAAATTTACCTGAAAAATTGCACTAAATTTCTAGTTTTGGTATTCAAATGGCATAGAATTGTAAAAAATATTAATTTTAAAGAAATTTGACCATACAAAATTATAAAAATTCAAATATCAAAATGCATTTGGAAAGTATGAAAAAGTTCCTCGCTGAGGAAAGGCTATAATCCTGCTCTTAAAATAAACTTTTCACAGAAAGCTTGTAGACTAGGATGTAGCAAAAATGACTTTTTGGCTTGCATTAAGGGGCTGGTTCCGGTGAGCGTACTGAGCCCAAATCCCAAATATGAGCTTGGTTGAACGTAACAGGAGCTGGCGCTCCGCCCTTCAATTTTAAATGGTATTTAACCGGTAAAAATCATTTTTTTTCAAAAATTTCTATTTTTTAGGCACTTTTGCCACTAAAGCGTTTATTTTCAACATCCTTGCGCATGTTTTGGTATACACAGAAAAAAATATGTAAACTTACACAGCACGTAATTACTGTTTCTTATGTAAACTCACTCAATGTAATGTTGAAATATGATGTAAAGAGTAAAAAGTTATGGAAAATACTCCAATGTAAATCTAAATCTAATGTAAACCATGAATCTAATGGAAACGTTGAGCATGGAAACTCAAATCTGATGAATTTCTACCCGTGTTCTTCCCCTCGTGGCTTCCTGTAAATTCCTATTTAATGTAAATCATATATCCAATGTATTTCTGCCAAACGTTGACTTCAAAACTACCCGAACTAAAAATAGTTATATTTGGTTCTCTTTCTATCGCTCTCATACTTCGCTGGGCCACTGCCTGAGCCTCGACCTGAACAAGTTGATGCTTTAGCCGCTCGTTTATAAAATGCGAAGATGGCTCAGTTGGCAGCGGGTAGCAGCAGTAACACCGAACATCCTACCCGTCGTCCGTTCGATTCCAGTCCAGCGTTATTCCACTTGGCCGTCGACGAGAAAGCGTACCCTACCTGTGAAACAACTTTTTAAAATCCAAATTTCCTTTTGCTGCCCGCTTCAATCATTTTAAAATAGAACATAGGCCACACCCTTTTCCTACTGCAATCCAAGTCGAGCTTCTCATTCCCATTGGCCTATCAGAATTAGTTGAATTGAACTAATGTAAATTCCAAAAGTAATGTAAATTCCAAAACTAATGTATATTTTCAAAACTAATGTAAATTTCCAATGATCTAATGTAAATTTCCAATGAACCTAATGTAAATATACATCATTTATCATGATACCTTTTGGTACATGATAAATAATGTAAATTCACAGGAATATTTTTTTCTGTGTATATAACATTGAAGTTTTGAGCATCCAAGAGCTCGGTACAGCCTCGAAAAATCAGTTCCACTTATGTCGATAGCCGATAGCCGAGAGGGTTGGGGCGCAGACTTGGTAATCTGAATATGACTTTCGCCGGATTGATGTTACTTTGGGGTGAGCAGACCTGATTTTTTTTCTTCGGTACATGCTTTTTGTGTACACGTTTTCTCATACAATATTACTTGCTTTTGCTCACAAAGGTGATGTGCATGCAATTTTACCATCGGATTTTTTGCTGTGAAGTTATGACCACATAAATGAGATCATTGTAAGAAAATCCGTACACGGGTGCGGATTCAGTTCTCAGATTTAATAAAACACATGGTAGTACATCTGACAATTTTGACAGATTTCGTGTCAGAAAAAATGGTACTACCTCTTAGAATGTGTAAAATTTTAAAACTTTTTTGTTTAATTTTACTTACTCCACATAATCTGTAAAAAATCAACCATCAAATTTTTCATCCTTTCAAAATTAAACTTGTTTTTACTTTGTATATTCAATACACATTAAAAAAAAGTTTGATGGTTTAATATTACCTCTTCACCGATGTAGTTTTACCTCAATTTATGTGGAATACATAGAATTACACACAAAAGGATGTAAATTTACACATTCTTCGAGCTTGGTAGAAAATTGTTCAATGTACCTGCTTGCAACATTTTTTTAAAAGTTTTAGATGTTCATTAACTGTACTGATGAAAACATTGATAAAGATTGGTGCGCTGGAAATGGGGACGCGAAGTCGTGATTATTCAGGTTAATTTTTTTGTGTGTGCTTTTGTGTCGCTATTCGTATGGGGTGAGTGATTGTGGTAATCGAATAATAGCATCATTGGTGCGCTGGAAGTGGGGACGCGAAGTCGTGATTATTCAGGTTAATTTTTTTGTGTGTGCTTTTGTGTCGCTATTCGTATGGGGTGAGTGATTGTGGTAATCGAATAATAGCATGACTTACTGAATTATTTGTGTCTTGAGCGTAATTTTCGTTGAGTAATTGGTGTTTTTTTTGTGATTTTTATTTTTATTTTTTTTTTGTGATCTTAATTAATTGTTTTGTGATTTTCAAAGCCCTTCCTATATCATCGTTGATCGGAAGGCACGGCGTCGGGTAAATTGTGTATAATTTTTTGAATAAGGTTTTATTTTTTATGGTGAAAAAGCCATTTCTATATAATGATCGAAAGACGCACTGACATTTTGGATTAATTAATAGTGGAGTGAAATAATTGTGTGTGAGTGACTTTGTGTGTTAACCAGAAAGACCTACCCATAGCATCGTTGCTCGGAAGGCTCGCCGACGGGTCTGTTATGAAAGTCCTCCCCATAGCATCGTAGCTCGGGAGGCATCGAAAAGCCAATACCTTATCCTACTAACCCAAAAAAAATAATAATCACGTGATGCTTGAAGGAGATGCTGTGGATTCAACGGTCTCAAGCGGTATCAACAAGTATATAGCGAAAAACTGTGTGCTTGATGAGTCTGCAACTTCAACTATCGGACTAACATTCCTCCCTTTCGTTGAACTGCAGGCTTCTTGGGAGGGCGCCGGTATTGACTAATAAAGTAGGGATCTTCAGAGGTTAAACAGTGAACGGATGGTTGGCTCCCACTGATCATTTTTGATTCATTGTTTAACTTCAGCTGATCTGTCAATAACGGAGTAGCAGCTCATTGGCAGTCAACCATGCTCATGCTCATGCTCATGTACTAATGAAAACATTGATAAACAGGATAATGTTATTTCTTTAAGTTTCATAATTTTCTCATTTAGTCCGAATCAAACTATGAACAGATAGCTAATAAGTTATTATTGAAACAACATTCAAAATTTCTTGAAAATTATTAAAGGAGTTTTATGTATGTGCAACAATTATTTACTAATAGTGGAAAAAGTTTGAATTCACAATTTAGAATTGTTTTTTTGCCATAAAAAAATCATACCTTTGAAAAAAAAATCTGTTTCCAATGAATTTTCTGCAAGATTTGAACTTTTGTTTTTAATTAACCTCAAGTTTATATGAATTTAATTAAAAGTTGATAAACTTAGCTTCACAAACGTTTGACGGATTTTTTTAAATTCAAAGAATTACTGCCCCTTTACTGACCAAACTTCTTTTCGATTTTTATTTATTGCTTTCTCCTGGTATTTTGAGCAACTTTGTTTTGGGACCATTCATGAACCACGTGGACCCTTTTTTGGGAAATTGTTACCCTTCCCCCCTGGTGGACAATTGTCCATATAAAAAAAAAACTTTGTGTATGGATCGTGGACAATCACCATACCCCCCCCCCCCCCTCCTTCTAAAGTGTCCACGTGGTTTTTGGGTGGTCCCTTTATGAAAAACTGTATTTCTCTTGTTTTATTTTTTGCTTTATTAATTTTTTGAACTTTTATTCCTTTTTAATTTTTTTTATTGGTTAGGGTCTATCTGAAGGGGGGGGGGGAGGGGGGGCTATTTGGATATTTTGAAGAAAAAAAAATGTGTCCACGTGGTTCCATTTTGAATATTATCAGATTAAAAAATCTTAATCCTCTACAACTCAACCCCGTCTCTAGGCGGGCTCCGATGGGACCATCCACAAACCACGTGGACACATTTTTTGGTAATCTCAACCCCCCTTCCCACATCGTGGACAATTTCCATACAAATAAAATCTTTTTTGTATGGAGCGTGGACAATAAACAATTTCAATGATATTGGTATTATTTTATAGCTAAACATTTTAAAAACATTAAAAAATTAAAAAGTGACTTCAAAAAAAATTAAAAAAAAAGAAACTAAAAAGGCAAAAAGTAATGATAGAAGTTGAAAAACTTTCAAAAACAAACATTAACTAAACAAGATAAATGCAAATTGAAGCACTAAAAATGAAACATTTAAACATAAAACAAGAGAAGTAAAGTTTTTCGTAGAGCAAACTTTCAGAAAAATTGGGCAGTAGAAGGTTAATTATGAGCCTAACTAAGACAAACAGGCTTGGTGTTTTTTTTTAAGTTTGTTCGAATAAAGAACAATTTTGAAATATTTTTTTAATATGTAACGAAAGCAACTACAGTCCAGACTCGATTATCCGAAGGCCTCGGAAAAATTTCACTTCGGATAATCGAATCAAGAAAAAAAAAAGTTTTTCGCTGTCTTATTTTTGATTGTCGAGCTTAAGTATGACCCCTAAACTACGCTAAAGTGATTTAGAATTTTTAAATCCAAGATGGCGGCCAAAATGGCGGTGATGCAATCTTGAAAAAATGCATTTTATTATTTAAAAAGCAATCAACTATTCAAATTTGACTAAAATGGGGTCGTAGAACTCGAATTTGATGTTTAAAACAAGAAAAAGATAAAAAACGAAAAAAAAATTGTTAGTGATTCGATTATCCGAAGTCCCATACAAACCTTCGGATAATCGAACTTCGGATAATCGAAACTTCGGATAATCGAGTCTGGACTCGATGTTAACCCTCTACCGCCCAAATTTTTTTTCGAAACTTTTTATTTTTCCCATTTTGAGCAACTTTTGTTTTACGAAAAACTTTACTTCTCTTGTTTTATGTTTTTCTTGTTCTATTTTTAGTATTATAATTTGCATTTATTTTATTTAGTTTATCTTTGTTTTTGCTAGTATTTGGGCTATTCCACCAGCTTCTGTAATAACATTTATCCTTTCTATTTTTTTATGTTGTTTCAGTCGTTTTCCATTTCCATTTTCCATTTAGATCATTTAAACTGTGAAAAAATGCGTAGAGGCATAGTCTGGGACACTACAAAAATTAATGAAATTTATTTTTACTTAAAATATAGGAAATGTTGAAGCTCACGGTTAAGCAATACTGAAATCGTAGCCAAATTTAACAAACATGCTTAGTAATGTAAGCAAAAAACAACCAAACTCATTGATCAATCAAAAAGAGAACATTTGTCAGTACAATGCTTTCCAAGGTTGAATTCTAGCTCAAACTGTTTAAAGAGTCTTTGATTATGTCATCTAAGCTGTAAATTTAGGGTTTGTTTACAAGTATATTCAGTATGAATTTAATGTAGTGTTGAACGCAATTGTCGACAAAACATTTTCTAGGTTATTTCAACAGCAAATCAACTACTGACACACCCCTATATGAACAGTTGAACTCCAATCCATCATTTCCAGCAGAATACAATCATTTGCTTTCATACTGAGTAATGGTTTTTTTTGAGTTTCCCTCCAAAATACTCACTCTATAGCGAGTGCATCGTACTGGTGATAACTCGATAAAAATTTTTCCACCCCCTTTTTTCCAATATGTGGGCATGGGCAGTCGTCCCCGCGTTCTAAACAAATCAACCAGAATTGACGACCACTCGACGATTGACAAATTACCCCTCGCGATGTTGAGGCACGCGACCAAAACCCACATCCGAGCCGGGCAAACTGGACTAGACGACGTTCGAAATCGATGATGCCCTCCGGAGTCAATTAATTCAATTAATCGACCTCGGTGGACGTTTAGTTGCCGGAATGGATGCGACTATTTATGTAGCTATTGTAAAGGGGGTTGATCATGAATGGGTTTGATTTTTTAATGCATTGAATTTATAAAATTTTATCTTATTAAAATTAACTATATTTCATTTCATTAAACTCATTAACACTGAGTTGTTTTGAACAGATTTCATAACATTTCAGTTAATGAAGAACCCCAATCAGTTCATCATGTTATCCCCCTCGGGTGTAACTCTACCCTTCCACGAATGACTGAGCTTGAACAACTAACCTAATTACGGTGGGGCACCCATAAAAGCGCGCCAACAGTCTCATCGAAAACCCAAAAAAAATACTGTCCAAAACCCCGAAACCGGTCCTCGTACACTAAGTTTGCATCTGCGCTGCACACGGCATTTCACGCGACACTTTTCCTTGTTTGCATGTCTGCATGTGTTCAGTTTTGTTTGTTTTTGGTGTGGTGTAAAGTGTCGAACCCCTCGGGTGAATGTCTGCTGCTGCCGCAGTGGCGCCAATTTTACTTTCCTTCCAAAATTTCGGCGATGCAACTTCGGGCACTGCAATGTGGCCAATTTATGTAGGTCTTGGCCATCACCTGCGGGAATGCAGCTTTTCCTGACTTGCTTACCTGGTTAACTGAGAAAAAATTATTTCTTGTCAAAAGTTAAATTTTAAGATGAAACTCAACTTTTGATTTAGTCTAAACTGGCTACCTTTTTGCTGAATAATTACTCTCTCATAAATAACGGATTTCATTACTAGTTGATTGAAATTCCGTCGGACAGGTGTTGTTTTTCGAAAGCTAACTGCAATGAAAACAAGTGATTTAAGACCCAATTACCCCCGCTGAAATGAAGGAACTATAAACTATCTCCCAAAATAAGGCGTTTCAGCCTAAAATTGAAAGCAATAAGTGTAAATATTACTTGATTTTCATCCTGACAATTCATTTATTTTATGCCTGTAAGGCTGACCCTTATTTAAACCACGTGTTGTAATTTAAATTTAAAAGAAAAATAACTAATTCTGAGGTAATTTAAAAAAAACCTAATTTTGCTTGAAACGCCTAATGTTACGACCTGTTGTAAAGTAGCCTTGGAATTACAAATTGAAACTTGATTGTTATCCAATAAAATGGAATTAAATTGTTTTTTTTTTAACGAAGATACAAATTCTACTTCTAAGAGTTCTCAACTTATATTGATACTTTTTCCTTAGCTGAATTTCAAGAACTTCATTCCCTTCATTTTCTAAATGTTCCTGTGTGAAGCAAATGCAAAATCTTTTAGATTTTTATCGATCATAGACAGAAATCTTTTTTTTTTAAACAAAAAAAAACACACAAAATGTCAAATAACTTTTCCAAAAATAAAATGAAACTCGATTATTGTTCAAAGTAGTAGAACTTTGCTCAAAAAGATGCAAAAATTATCAGAAATTACTGTGAATAATGTTCTGTAAAAAACTCGAATCAATTATCTAAACCTAACAAAAACCCAAAAATATTATTGTTTAACTATCAACAACTGCTCTATTTTGAAAGAATATGAAAACTAGCTTGAATTTATTAAAAAAAGAAAAGTACAGCTATATTTAACTTCTGACCATGTTTCAAAAATGTGTAAATTATATGGAATTATTCAGCAAAATTTCACTGAATTTTCCATTTTTTTTGATAAACATTTTTGAATTTAAGCTTTTGTCAGCTATATTTTTACAACACCTACAAAGATGAAATCTGAGAAAAACAAAAATATCTGTTGTATCTTATGCTAGGTACTTCTTGCAATGTTCGCATAAATGTCCTTTATGGGTTTTTGTCGATTTTAAGTTAATTAAAAAAAATCAAAGCAATTTAAAAATAAAAAGTAAAGAAACCAAAATTTCTAAAATCAGGATTTTTATGTTTCCTGATTCTTGATTCATGAAAAATCAAAAATGATGTATCTAATAAAATCAAAATAAAACTTATAAAATCTAAATGCTTAAAAAAATTAAAACATAGATCAAATGATTCAAAGATTAAACAAATAAATTATTGAAAATTGGCACTAAAATTCTTATTTCAAGCTTTATTTTCAAAATTTTAAAGCAAAATGTATCACAAAATGCTTTATTCGTTGGTACAGTTATGCCTTATTTATTGTTACAGTTGTCAAAAAAATATAAAACATTAAAGAATTTATAATAATAATTATGTTTTTTCAAGTTTCACGTTTGCTTTTCGGTCTGTGCTCCCAAAATTCAAAATTTGTGAAAAAAATTCACTATTTGATTTAAAAAAAAAATAAATGAAGCAATCACTAAAAATATAAATAACCTTATTTTAACTTTTTTTATAATAAAAAAAAACTTATAAAATTTAAGAAAAAAAACAAAATGCTAAAATGTCCTCAAAACTAATAAAAAAATGGAAATTAAATTTTACGAGAAAAAAATCTGATATTTAAATTTATAGTTTTTGTAATTTAAATAATTTTAATTATATTTGTTTTTTTTATTTCTGAATTTTTGATTGCCATTGTTCACACTCCACACAAAAATGCTTGTTCACAATGTGGTGTCTCAAATTTCTATAAAAGTGTCTACGTAGTTTATTGATGATAACCAGTAATAACATTTAAAAAAAAAAAACTGTCACAGTTAGTAGTCAGAGGATTCTGACGGGCTTTTTTTCTGAGATGTAAATAGATGGACACTTTCTTCTAAAAACAAAAAAAAACTACACAGTAAATAATAATGTAATTTTGGAAGTTGGATATCACCTCTTTAATGTAGTAATTTTACCTCAATTCAGACTGAAAAAGCGGCATTACACCAAAAAAGTAGTAAAATTACACATTTTTATTGACATAAAAGATGTACCACTTCCCAGATGTAATATTACCATGATTTTTTTTTACTGTGTACTGTAGATCTTACGACGTATTGCAAACTAACCATTGAATTTTTTTTATCGTGATTCGATTATTTCAAAGTTTGTATGAAACTTCGGATAATCGAACTTCGGATAGTTAAAGCTTCGTACAACCGAGTCTGGACAGTAACTCAAAAACGGTGTTCTTTGCCAAAATTTTACAAGGTACTTTTCGATTCAGAATTCAATTTTACATCTTCATTTGGTGTGTGCATTTTTTATTCTTTAAAAAAACAAGATTTTTTCAAAAAAAATTATAGCTTGGTCAAAAACAAAGCGTTTGTTGTGCCCTCCTAATCATAACCTACAACTTTGCTGAAGATACCAAATCGATCAGAAAATCCCTTTCCGTGATCAGGGAAATGTTTGCAAAAGTTTCTTCTTCGCTAGCGAACTTTCTTCCACACCGAACGAGAGAGGAGGTGAAACACGCAAAAGAAAATCTCAGGAAATCAGCCGAAGATTGTTTGTGAATTTCATTGTTAGCACGCCCTAAATTAATTTATAACGTTTTGTTTACAAACATTGTTTGTCTAAGAAAGGGCCAGGTCATTTTTCGACGTGGCGACGTTACACCTGCAAGCAAGCTTCCCTGCACCGTGCGGTACACGCGGTTCACTTGTACCTCGGTTTTGCTTTGCGCCTGCTTTGTTCGGTTTACACCCGTACCCGACTCACACGAGCCGAGGGTATTTTGGTTCATCGTACCAGCGCACCACGACACTCTCGGCTCGCCCCGTCGGTTTTGAGTCTGGCACTCACCCATGGCATGAACCCAGCGTATGAGCCAAGGTGCTTCACTCGGTACGAGCCGAGGTACGTGCCGTGGTACGCGCTGGCGGTACAAACCGGGTTCAATACCACGGCGCGTACCACGGCACGTACCTCGGCTCGTACCGAGTAAAGCACCTTGGCTCGTACGCTGGGTTCATGCCATGGGTGAGTGCCAGACACAAAACCGATGGGGCGAGCCGAGAGTGTCGTGGTGCGCTGGTACGATGAACCAAGATACCAACACACAAATGGGTTCAGGCTCGTACCGAAGCTAGAAAACCAAACCCGCGGTGTGCGTTGACACTGGGGCATGGGAAGCTTGCCTGCAAGTGTAGTAATGAAATCGTTTTGCCGAATAATCCAGACGCGAAAGAAGGTAGCCAAGTTTCCTTCCGATTTTTTTCTTGTTGAGCGTCAAAAAATTTCGTTTTATGAAGATTATTCCATCGCTGCTCGTGATAGAAATTTTCGAATGTTTTCTTTATTTGGACATAAGAAATCGATGGGCAATGTTTCATAGAAATAAAAAAAAAGAATGAAAAGTTGATTTGCACTTTAAAAAACCAAAGAAGAAACTATTCTATGCAATCATAATTTTGTTAGCAACTTCTACGAGATTTTCTAACTTGAGTTTATTTCCACGTTCAAAAGATCTCAAAATTAGTACCCGGCGGCGCCGCGTTCGTTACCAGTCCACATAAACTCAAGCTTAGTACAATAAACCACGTCATCGAGAGGGGCCTCCGTCCACTGGCCGCCGGGGGATATTTGCTTATCACCTGTGTGACGACCGTGATAAATAATTATCGGAATGTGTCGTCGTGCGAGTGACGTGCGCAAGTGGCCCGATTCCAACCAACTCTTGGAACGTGAGGTGGGGAATGAATAATAGATGAGAGATTTACTTTGACAGACATTGGCCCGCAGTGGCCAATTTCGACGATGTTCATAAACTGTACTGAAATAGCATTTTAATTTGTTTACCTGAAACTATTCACGAAAATAAATCACGTCCCACCGAAATGTGTAGCACTTTTTTTTAACAGCAAACACTTTCTTTCTTTCAGATACTGGATCGCACCGATTGGCAAGGCGATCGGAATCAAAAGCACAGGTCCGAAGCCCCCCATCCCGAACAAACTGCTCGAGACGACGTACAGCGCCAACAGTCGGCTCAACCACAAAATGGTAAGCGGAGTTGCCGAAGAAAGTTAATCGATTCGCGGATGCCCCCTGGTCATCATCGTCGTCACATTTGGCCGCCGGGTTGGCCAAGTGGCATGTTGGAAAGTGAGCAGCAATTGCAAGCTGCCGCCCCCCGAAAGAGAGGGTGAAAGAAGCTCAGAGTTTAAAATCATATTGGTCTGTTGAGGTCAGGGTGGGCACTCAATGTTAATAAGGGCTAAAATTGTAAAAATTTGATATTTTGAAGCATTTCTAGATTATTTTTTTAAAGTCCTATAAAAATATGAAAGACAATGCTTATAAGAGCAATTCTCTGGGATTTCGGTCATTCGTTTTTTTTTTGTATTTTTTAATCCGGCTGAAACTTTTCTGGTGCCTTCTGCAAGCCCAAAGAAGCCATTTTGCATCATTAATTTGTCCATATAATTTTCCATACAAATTTGACAGCTACCCGTTCAAAAATGTTTTATGAAAATTCAAAAATCTGTATCTTTTGAAAGAATTTTTTGATCGATTTGGTGCCTTTGTCAAAATTGTAGGTATTGATAAGAACTACACTGAAAAAATGCTACACGGTAAAAATTTTTTTGGTTATTTTTAATTTCACTTTTTGCAATCAAAACTTGATTTGCAAAAAACGCTATTTTTTATATGTTTTTGGGACATCAAATGCCAACTTTTCAAAAATTGCCAGATTAATACTGATTTTTTCAAAAAATCGAAATATTGGTCGCAAAAATTTTGCAACTTTATTTTTCTATGTAAAATCGAATTTGCAATCAAAAAATACATAAGTGAAATTTTGATAAAGTGCACCGTTTTCAAGTTATATCCATTTTTAGGTAACTTTTTTGAAAATAGTCGCAGTCATTCATTTTTTAAAAAATTAGTGCGCATGTTTGCCCATCTAAAAAAATATTTTTAAAAAGCTGAGGAAATTCTCCACATTTTGTTTTTTTTTTAACTTTGTTGAATCATGGAGTTTTATCTTTTCAACGCATTCATACATGCTGTTGATAAGGGAAACACCACTAGATCATCGAAGCATATGATCAGTAGTGCTGTAAGGATATTACGGTTCTGTTCAGCAACGGAGGGGCAACCATGGGTGGTCTCTCATGCTCATGCTCATGCTCATTTTGCTTTGTTGATACGACCCTTAGTTGCTGAGATATTGCCATGCAAAGGTTTAGATACAGGAAAATTGATGTTCACCCAAACAACCCACTATTTTCTAATGTTGATATCTCAGTAACTAATGGTCTGATTTTCAATGTTAAAATATGAAACATTCGTGAAATTTTCCGATCTTTCCGAAACCATTATTTTGTTTTTAAATTCAAAATTTGATCCAACAAATTATAACTCGGTCAAAGATTTTTTGCACATTCTGGAAATTTCTGAAAATTTGGCATTTGATGTGGTTTCTAAAACATAAATATACATAAACAAAAAAAAATTAAAATAGTGTTTTTTTCTGCAACTTCCAACAAAAAAAAATACCATGTATAATTTTTTTCAGTGTAGTCCTTAGGGACCCTCCATTAACCACGTAGACACTATTTTTTTAATCTCAAACCCCCCCCCCCCCCCCCCTCCCTTCGTGAACAATTGTCCATAGAAAAAAACAATCTTTTTTGTATGGATCGTGGTCAATCGCCATACAAACCACCTTTAAAAGCTTAGTTTAAAAAAACAGGTTTTTAAGTCGGAGATTCAGACGATTTACTTATTCAGGATATTTACTTAAGAAAAACTGTATTCACTCCGCTATAACTCAACAAAAATCAACAAAAAAAAATAGGTGCCTTTCGTATGCCCAAAAAAGCCTTTTTGCATAAACAGTTTGTCCGTATCATTTTCCGTACAAATTTGGCAGCTGTGCATACAAAAATGGTATGCGAAAATAAAAAAATATGTGTCTTTTGAATGTTTGTAATTTTTTTTTATCGATTTGGTGTTTTAGGCAAAGTTATAGGTCACATCGCAAAAATGAATACATGGAAAAAAATGTTTGCCTATTTTTAAAATCTAGTTTTGTGACTAAAAATTAGTTTATAAAAAACATCTTTTAATTTTTATTTTTTTTTTTTTTTTTGTTATGTTCAGGCGGCATCAATCTTTTCATCAAATTTTAGAAAGGCAAAAAACAACATTGACTCAGTCATAATTTCTTTAACAAAAGAAAGTTAAAAAGTAATTTTAGCTTGAACTTTTTTCGAAAAGTTGTAGTTTTTCAATTTTTTAACATTCCAACTCCCAAGCACTCAAAAAGTTGGAACGGTAATTTAAACTCGCTGGTTCTCGGGCATAACTCAAGCAATCGGGATAAAATTTTTTCTAGACATTTTTATTTAAAAAAAAGTTAATTTGGACTTAACGGTCAAAAGTTACAGCCCTTTTTAAGGTTACAACTTTCTAGAAAACAGAAAAAAATCTCAAAAATATTCTTTAAAAGTTAGATTTTCAAAAACACCCTAATCATGAACAAAGTGTTTGGACAGTAAAAATCTATGCTCCATCATGCAGGAATAATGTTTTTCAACTTGTGAATAAATAGATAATCATTCAATTTACGTTAAAAATCTAATTTCTAGCGTTATTTAACTTGAAACACTATTTCATGAAATCACAACTCAAAGTTTTACAATATTTGAAGTGAGTTTTTGAAAAATGGTTGCATTGTTAGGGTGAATTTCATATGATACGAAGTTGTTTTTTAATGATTTTTCATGGTTCCATTTATGGTATGATTTAAGTTATATGGTTATATGGCCTAATATTTAAGTTGATTAGATAAAACATATTTTTTATAGTGCAAAAGTGGTTGAAATTAAACGATTTTTTTTTTTCGTATTTATAATTTTTTAACTTCAAACAGTTTTTTCTCGAATACTTTTAAACAAAATCTTCTCGAACAACCCTTTTTGAAAAATTTAATTAAATCAATTAAATTTTTCATCCAATTTGGTCAAGGTAAATCAAAATGGTGAATATCTTATATTTAAATGATATAACCAAAAAAATAGTTTAAATACGTTGTCGAAAATAAAATAGGTAATATTCATTCCATAATAGCGTAATTTTTGTTGTCCAACATCTAAGCAAACAATATTCCTAGTTATGAATGCTTCAGAAATAATTATTATCTGAATTAAACCTTGACATGAAATTTGAAAACAAGCTGATTAGTTCAATATGACCAGTAGATTGAAATGAATAAAATCAAATAAGGTTCTCTCATTATTTTTTTTTTGTATGATTTCAAAACATTGGTGCCAAAAAGGTAGGAAAGTAGTAGGCTTGTATTTCGGGAATTCGGGTAAAACGGGAAATATTTTTTTTCGGGAAATCCAGGAAATTCCCGGGATTTTTTTTTCCGGGATGGGAAATTGGACGATCTAGTCAATATGGAGACGTTTAAGTTGTATGGTCTGAAAAATCGATTTTCGCGATTGATCTTTGAAATTTTTGACGACCACTTAATAAACAATTTTCACAAATTTTATTTAGTGTGTTTTAAGTATTTTAATTTGGTTTTGTTGGTTTATATTTACTTTTGAAGTATTTGGCACTTTCCGTGATTACTTCATATCTCATATTTTACGAAGGTTACAAGCCAAACTTGATATATATTATATAAAAATATTTTTAGTCACATAGTGCATGTCAAACTTCCTACCCTAATATCACATTAAATCTTAATAGTTCTTATTTCCAATGTTCGTAAATGTGTGAACGCCTGAGTGAATAAAGTCGCCACCCTGGCCGTTGAAACGCAATCGAACAGCTTCGAACGAAGCGCGATTCGACCTTGCTCTCATTCATTTTTTTTCCTCCCTGACCGGAAGCGATTTGATAGAGGAAAAAGCACTCATCAACATCATCTTTGCCGGCTGACCGTTTTGACGAATGACTCAACCATCGTGACATGACATCGCGACTATTTTCCACCACCGCGACCTTATCAACAAGCCATGTCCCGAGCAGAGTTTGGAGTTTGTACTCGAACCCCCCTCACCAATCTGAAGCCACGTAAAGCCTCTCTCGACTCTCTGCGCGGGCCTTAACACGAAATGCAGCAATTAAACTGTCCGCGATAAACGCGACCTGATAAAAAAGCGAACAGAACCCATAAAGCTTGGAGGCGCTAGATTAACATTGGCGGCCTGATATTTTGCGACTTTTTATTGTCACCGGGGTTAATGTTTGTAAATCCCTTCACTTTGAACGTTGGACGCGGTCCAAATGGAGGAGAACGAAGAGGCATAGTACAAAAAAGTAAAAACAGCGAACTTACCAGACTTGGTGTCTACGGTGCGTTGCACCTCCTCTTTTACTATACTAATCTAGAGCACGTGCATTAGTAGCAGCAGCAGCAAGGAGCGTTACTATCAGCTGCTGGTGGTACTATTAACCCTTGACTAGCAAAACCTTATTCTAGCAATCTTTTTTTTTTTTTTCAAATGGAGAAGGAATAAATACATTAAGAAATGGACAAAAATAGACTGTGATTGGAAATGGCTTTAAAAAATAAAGTAAAAAAGAAAGCTGGAATTAATTCAATATTTGGAATAAATTAAATTTAGTCAAAACTATTTCTTCCAGAACAGGGTTATCTAAAGTGCACTCACCCAATTTCGTCACCGTTTGTCCCATACTACCTTACGGTGTTGAAGGTGACGATGGTGGCGTCAAGTTACGAATAATCGTACGATAAGTATTCGTCACAAAGTTCGTGGTGACTGTTCGCAAAAAAACAACAACAACAACAAATGAGTAGAAGATGCGTCATACTGAATCTATACTAACTTGTCCTGGCGAAAACCCTGTTCGATGATTGAACGCGCGTGGTTGATTCATCGAGATTAGCCTGAAAAGAATACCTCCTACGAAACGATAGTGAAGTGTGCCATAAAGCTAATAATAACTTTGAATTGACAGCGATATCGGAATGAATGAGCGGTTCTAGTCGTGGGAAGAACGTAGAGATCGGTTAAGTTCTTAGCAAAACTGGCAACCTAAAGCAGATTTGAGGGATTTTTACCCACATGCAAATAAGTTAAGACTTTTTCAAATGTTAGGCTGGATTTTTGAAATCCCAAACTATTTTTTCTTGAAAGTCAAACTTATCATCTATCATTTGCGCCCAAGACAGCTAAAATCAGTTAACCCTGTACTGCCCAATTTTTTTTTTTGAGAATTTTATTTTTTCGTGTTCAGGAAGTCATTTTTAGCGACTTTTGCTCTACGAAAAACTTTACTTCTCTTGTTTTATGTTTTCTTGTTTCAGTTTTAGTATTTTAATTTGCATTTATTTTGTTTAGTTTATCTAGAGCTTTTTTTTGAAAAGGACCTATAAACTATTGTCTTTAATATGTTTATAGGACCTATTCAATAAAAACTCTAGTTATGTTTGTTTTTGGTAGTTTTTGGCCTATTCTACCACCTCCTATCATTACATTTTGCCTATCTTATTTTTCATGTTTTAAACACTTTTTTCAATTTTTTGCTTGTTTTTCACGTTTTCTGCTATAAAATAGCACCATTATCATTGCATTTGTAACAAAATGCGTAAAGGCATAGTCTGGGATACTAGAAAAATTACTGCATACTTCTTTTTACTTAAAATATAGGAAATGTTAGTAAAAAACACAGCCAAAGTTGATCCCTTAAAAATGACATTTTTTTAAACATTGACCAAGTCACATAAATCAAGTAAAACTTCCAACCCATAAATTTCCTAAAATTTTAGGAGTTCTTCTTTCCAATGCTTTTTAAAGATCAAAAATTGGTTAAAAATGGATTTTTGACAATTTTTAAAATCGAAGCCCGTCTAAAGCCGGGGTTGGGTTGTAGAGGGTTAAAATGACGAGGAGTTATGATTTTTTTTAAAAAATCGACGAAAATGGCAATTTTTCGGACCACCCTAACACGGCGTAGGTCACCCTATTGGCAAAACAAAAAAATACGGAGCAATTCCAGCTCAAATCTTTTTGGCAAACTTATGGGAAGTTGGACGAGCTTTCCGGTAAAAATATTTTCGAGAGTGGAAAATCATGTCGGTCATATAGAAATTGCCAAAAACCACCGAAAAACCTATTTTTTCAGTATTTTTATTTTTAAAACCGTTGTTTCTTCACAAGGATTGGACATCGGATAGTGGTCAATATGGAGACTTAAAAAAAAAGTAAAATTGTCTGGGGAATCGATTCCCACTGTCGGGTTTTATAAATTTTGATGTTTAGACCACATTTAAAAAAAAAACAGTTTTAGTAAATGATTTTTGTATTTTTTTAAGGAGAGACATACCATCCTGCATTTTTCGTGAGTCTTTTTGTAACATCTTAGGCTATTTCCTCAAAAATTTTGAACGAAAATAAATCGTGACATCACCTTAAAATTTAACTTTTAAACTTAAAAATCAAAAAATCTCATAGATGTGGCGTGTATTTTTATTTCAGTGCATTTTTTTTTCGGAAATCCCGTTCAATTTCCTACAAATTTGTCTTCGGCTACTTTTTGATACGATGCAACGGCTTCGAGATACTGTAATTTTTAAATTACAAAATACAAAAATATTGAAAACACTTACGCCCTTCTCAAATGTTATTTTCGAGTACAATTGGCTCCATATACACAAAAATGGCTTATATAGGCCTAGGATAACATGTCTACAAAGTTTCATTGAAATGGGAGAGGGTCAAAAGTACCAGAAAAATTCCTGATTTGAGCTGGAATTGCTCTAAGGTTTTATGAAAGTTTTAAGAGAGCCTTGAAAATCCTATGGCAATGTCATTCCAAACGTGTTTTAGCTGTCAAGTGCCATTAGGCATGCAAAAAGCTTACTTTAAACCATAAGTTCCTGAAAAAGCATTAAACGCGGCCAATTAGCAGCGCATAAATAGGGCGCTAAACGCGTGTTCTGATTGAATGACCGCCATCTTTGTTGAAAAAAAGAGAACTGAAAAATTTGCTTTCAACTTGACGAAAACACAGATTTATGCTGAATTTCGGATATAATTATTATAGCGATAGATGCTTAAACATAATTTGAACATTTTTTTCAAAAAATTGCTATGAAATATTTTTTTTTTACATTAAAAACTATGATTACAAAATAATGATTTTTGATGAAGCGAGTTGATTGTTTTGTCTCTATCTCGCCTACGTTTATCAATAAAATTTCAACCGCAGCTGAATTTGAGCCACCAATTGTGAAAATATGCTTTCAAATTATTTTAGTTACCTCCAATATCTATTTTTTATCATCGCCATTTTTGCAAACCATCTCCATTTTATCATTTGGCAAGACAAAGGGTTAATTTTCCCCAAAAAAAAAAACCTATTTGGCATAAGACGTTTGAAGACGTATGAAATGTCATTTTTAGAACATACCAAAGCTGTAGAACATACTAAAGCTGTAAAACATGATCCTGAAAAGTTATTAGCTATTTAAAAAAGTCATTTTTGTATGAAAACCCTATTTTCACCAACTTTAGGCTCGGGTATCAATGGGTTAATCGCATCCCATTTCGCTTAAAATTGACACAGATGCTTAAAATACCCATAAAACCATTTTCCGCTTGTGGAGCAGGGGGTCATTTTTTTCTGGGCACCCTAACCAACACACATATACACAGACATTTGTTTAGTTTTGAATTCTAAGTCGAAAGGTATACATGAAGGTGGGTATTTGACCTTCCTGTAAAAAGTTCATTTTTAGAGCAGGATTATAGCGTTGCCTCAGTGCGGAAGGCAAACTTTTTTTTTATGGGGTCAACTTTGTTCTGTTATGTTTAGTCTCAGATTATGCGATGAGATTGTGTTAGGCCTGAAACAGTCAATAAAAAACCAAAACTAAACAAGATAAATGCAAATAACAATACTAAAAAAATTAAGAAAAACATAAAACTAGAGAAGTAGAGGTTTAATTCAAACGAGTTACATAGAGGGTGACGAGGGGGAATTCCCGGGAAAACGACCATTTTCGGACCTCTCGATTCCCGGGAAATTCGGTCGAGACTCCCGGGAAATTTTAAACTTATAAATATTGAAGCAAAATTATATAAACTAATCAGAAAAATATTTGAAAAATTCATAATTGTTTAGAACATTGGATGTTCAATGTTCGATGTTCAAGTTCAAGTTCCAATAAACCAATGCTCGTCAAAAATTGGAAAATTGCTATAATCTTTAATTCATACATTAAGCCAAACAATGTGGACCCCAAAATTTAGCTTAAAGCATATTTAGCAGTTACACTCCAGAAATGAAATCATTTTTTTATATTATTTTTATTTGTTAGAGGATAAAGCTTCTTTAAGATAAGTTCAATTTCCATATCCTCTCTCGAGCATAGTTTTTTTTTCTAAGTAACGTCATCAGGGGTGACATTGGGTCTGGGGAGTAAGATTAGGTCATACAAAAATGCTGAAATTTGTATGACCCAATCTTAACTGTGAATTGTTGTTTTGAGTCGTTATTTATCATATAGCAAAAATCCCGATACTGGGAAATTATAAGTTAGCTATTTTTTACTTAACAAAAATCTAATAACTAGTTTGTGCAACTTTTGAAAAATCACTCAGTGCGAATTAAGATTCGTAAACATTTTAAATCCCAGAAAAGCTCAAGAAACGATCTTGTATTTGCAGATTCAGAAAAAAAAAATCAAAAGATAAATATAGCTCCTCAAAATAATGAGGATACTTAAATTAACGTTTCATAGAATAAATATGAATTAATTGTAACTGAATTCATTAAAAAGTAACAAATTTATTACTTTTCTTTATAAATTATTGCCACTATTGGCAGTAGTGAAAAAACTCCCGGGTCCCGGGAATTCCCGGGAAATGGCCAAACTCAAATCTCGATTCCCGGGAAATTGAAAATCTCGAGAATCGTCACCTTCTAATTACAATCAACAATCGCGAATTTACTTGAAAAATATGTAGAATGAACAACACATAAATTTCTAAATTTTGGCAGAAATCCTTCATTTTTTTTATTTAATTTTACGTAGAAAATCGTTTATTTCATATGCATGAAATGGGTGGTAAACATGATAAACTTGATAATAATGGAGTTAGGGCAACCATTTTGTAAGTCAGTGCAATTGAATTGAACTAAACTGAAAAACTTTGCATGAATTACGTCCTAAAACACTAGCGTATAAAATCAAATTTAAGCACATTACCCGGTCAAGTGGTTCCGGCACAACCTCGGAAGCGTACACTGAAATAAAAAAAAAGTACCAAATTCCTAAATTCTAGGAATTTTGCCTCCTTTCCTTATTAAGTAATCCAAAAAACCCGATTACTAAATAAGGAAAAGTGGCAAAATTCCTAGAATTTAGGAATTTGGTACTTTTTTTTATTTCAGTGTATACGATGAAGCAATCCAGATTTTACGCGATCAACAACACAATGTTGAAAGATTGCCACTTGTAAACAACGCAAACGGGGCCCGGTCAAAAATAGAACTTTTGGATCGGTTGGCCCTTTTTTATGCGCTGACCCGGGATGAAAGCAACAACAACAACAACACCCATTGAGCCGCCAGTGAACCAGTCAGCGCCAGTGTTTCATATTTTATGAGCAAAATTCCACTTTTGGCCCAAAGTTTGCTCTCTCAGGAATGTGAGCGCTGCCTTCATGTGAATTCTTGATGGGAACTATTTTCGTTGAATATTTGGAGTTCGTCGGATTTGATGGCATCCAAATCGCTTAAGGTGAAAATAGTTCAAATCCAGTCGAAAATCGTACAGATTCTAGCTCAAATTACACGAGACGGCTCTATTGCTTCAAGATTCGCATGAAGGACACAACTAATGAGAAAATGGGGTTCTGATTTGCATCTCTACAGAAAGTGTCGCTGAGACTTGATAGCTCGCGTGTGCAAGGTAACGGCCTCTATTTTGGCTTTGGGTTTCTATTTCGAACATCGAATTTAAATTAATAAGGCAAAGCCAACTGATAAAAATCCAAATGATTCATTAAACAATTTAAGTCCTCATAAAAACATAAACCTAAACTAAGCTCTCTCACCTTTTATGCAAAACATGAATTTGCAGCACAAATCACACTAAGCATTGCAAATGAACAGCTCGAGGGTTTTGAAATTAAGAGAATTTCTTGACTATGCTCAGTAGCAGCAGTGTCACTTTCTGGACATGATCAATCTTACGTTTTGTTTATTTAAATGATTTGATAATTGGGTCTCTATTGCAATTGTAGCGAAAAATCAATTAATTGAAAAAGATCAATCAATCGACAGCGCCACCGCATGATCTGGTCATACATCAATTCTACCTGTTCTAACAGGCAGTATATAGGCAGTTCGTGACGGAATAATTTGCCACACGTTTTACCCACTCAAGAATCTATTAGCCATGAGCTAGTTTAGTGATTTTGCCTATAGACCTTCCGAAGGGGGAGTGAAGTGTATACTGCGACTCTGAGGCAAAAAGAAGGTTCATTACTTAAGGCAAATGTGTACCAATAAAATGTAGGTCAAGTTCACGTGAAATTTGCAGTCAAGTCTTTTAAATCTACACAGTAAGGTGTAATTTTGGAAGGTTGAATATTACCTCTTTTATGATGTAATTTTACCTCAATTTAGACTGAAAAAGTGACATTACAGCAGAAAAGTGGTAAAATTACACATTTTCAGACGTAAAATTACACATTTTTTTCTGACATAAAAGATCCTTTCAGGATGTAATATTACCATGATTTTTTTTACTGTGCATGATCTTTTTGTAATCTATAATAATTATAATTGTAAAAATTGAAAAAAATCCCAGAGCTATAAATTTTATGAAAATTGCAAAAATTAACGTTTTGTCAAGTTTTCTAAAAAGTTCACCATCGCTTGTACAAGTTTTTTCCTTGAAAATTTATATTTTCACAATAATCAAAAGAAATTTATACACGTTTGTAAAACAATGTAGAGTAAATACAGGGTGGTTAAATCTTCGCGATTTTCGCGATTTTCGCGAATTTCGCGGATTTCGCGGAAATCTAAATTGCTCTCACCGAGCAGGATTTAGATAAATTTGCGTTCTTTCTTCTGGAAATACTAGATTTAGACAAACATTTTCACTAGCCATCGAAATCTACGTTGTATTCTTGAAGATAGACCCACAGGAACATTCAACAGAAATCCGCGAAATCCGCGCCGCGAAAATCGCGAAATCCGCGAAGATTTTTAACCACCCTGTAAATATAAAGTTATGAATCATGATTTTTTGAACTTGCTGCGAACTTCTGTAACAATCTTTTATAAGAGCAATTCCAGCTCAAATCAGGAATTTTTCTGGTACTTTTGTACCCGATTCTCTCCGATTTCAATGAAACTTTGTAGACATGTTATCCTAGGCCTATATAAGCCATTTTTGTGTATATGGTGCCAATTGTACTCAAAAATTACATTTGAGAAGGTACGCCTTTATTTAAATATTTTTGTATTTTGTAATTTAAAAATTACTGTATCTCGAAGCCATTGCATCGTATCAAAAAGTGGTCAAAGACAAACTTGTAGGAAATTGGACGGGCTTTCTGAAACAAATACACTGAAGAAAAATTCACTCACTTTTATGAGATTTTTCAATTTTTAAGTTTAAAAGTTAAGTTGTAAGGTGATGTCACGATTTTTTCTCGTTCAAAATTTTTGTGTATATAGCCTAAAATGTGACAAAAAGACTCACGAAAAATGCAGGCTGGTATATCTCTTTCCTTAAAAAAATACAAAAATCATTTACTAAAACAGTTTTTTTTAAGTGGTCTAAACGTTTAAAAAAAATCAAAAACCGACTGTGGGAATCGATTCTCCAGACAATTTTACATAAAAGTCTCCATATTGACCATTGTCCTATGTACAATCCTTGTGAAGATACAGCGGTTTTAAAAATAAAAATGTTGCAAAATAGGTTTTTTAGTGGTTTTTGGCAATTCTATATGACAGACTTTATTTTACAGTCTCGTAAATATTTTTACCGGAAAGCTCGTCCAATTTCCTATAAGTTTGACAGCATTTCAATAAGATTTATGGGCTTACAGATATAAGCCTAATTACATTGCTCATAACTGAAAATAGTATATTTTTTTCAGAGTGATCGAAACCTGGATAGTAAATAAGCTTACATAAATATTAAAACGAGACAAATTAAAAAGCAGTCAAAGACAAACTTATGGAAAATTAGACGAGCTTTCCGATAAAAATATTTACGAGAGGGAAAAATCAAGTCTGTCGTATAGAAATTGCCAAAAACCACAAAAAACCTATTTTTTCAGCAATTTTATTTTTAAAACCGCTGTATCTTCTGAACCATCCTGCATTTTTCATGAGTCTTTTTGTCACATTTTAGGCTATTTACTCAAAAATTTTGAACGATAATATAATTGAAAAATCTCATAAAAGTGGCGTGAATTTTTCTTTCAGTGTATTTTAGAGAGCCTAAATAATACTAGCGCGGCGCTCACTTGGCCTGCACTACAACAGTTTGCCGTCATATAGAATTTGGCATGGTGGAAAATGCTGCCATATGTCTCTTTGGTGTTGTGTAAACAAAAAAATTGCAAAATATTATTGATTTTAAGCAATTTCTTAAATGATCAAAGCAAAGCCGATCGCAAACTATTTTCAGTCAGCTTTGAGCGACTTAACGAAATCGGTCTCTTTGAACTATTCGCTGTTGGAGTGCGATGGGAGTGAGAGGGAGAGCAAAGAGAGAGTGTTCAGTAGCGATTGGTGTGGAAGTGACAAACGGTAGGAATACACCGGAGCAGTTTTTCGTTGCGCTAGATTCGTGCTCGCGAGTGAGTGAGTCTTTTTTGGAGCAATGAGGACCCTTGAGTTCAGGTTGTATTTTAAAACATGCTTCCCAATCAGTGCTTGAAAAAGAATCGGTCACTGACAGAGATTGCCTGATTTTGACAGTGCTCATGAGTCAGCTATCGGTTATATAGGAATGCAAACTTAAAATTGAATTTACAGCTCTTAGAACAATTTTGAGAAAAATTTCAAGTAGTACGAGTGTAAACTTTTTGCCCTCTATAAATTAACGCAATAAAAAAAATTTGGAAAAAAAATCATTTTGAAAAAAAATATTGTTTAAAATTATAGAGCATCAAAAGTTAACAAAGTATCAGCTCGAATTTTTGCTCGAAAGTTGTTTTGAACGCTGTAATTTAACAACACAGAATTCGCATACATAACCTCAAAGAGCAAAAAATTCAATCGACATTGTTCGCTCTGTTCTGCTACTCAACACTAGGTTCGCATGTCGTTTAGCTTATGAATGCCAATTGCAAGATGTTTTAGGTAAACACCGAAAATTTGGTTTAAATTTTAAATAAACAAAAAATGCTATAAATCTTATTATTTTATCTGTTTTCGATAAAAAGCCGATTAATTGAATCATTTTATAGTCGATAAACTATTTTTCAAAGCTCCAAAACATATTTTTTGTTGAAAAAATATTTTTGTTGCAAAATTGTCTTGCCTAATTTGTGTCACCAATATCAGTGTCTTGAGTTTGTTTATCTTTTGCTTTTTGGTTTGACAGGGGGATTGGCAACAAAACCAACTTTGGTCTGACAGCTTTATGCTGGATTTTGCTCTGACCACGCGGGGATTGGCAGCCACACCCCCTTGCATTCAAACAGCCGGGCGAGACGACGGCACATGCTTTCTCTTTCTCTCTTTTCAACATCTTTCTTGCTTGTGGGGGTAAGTGTGGTGACAGCAATCATTTGAATGCATTCACGATTGAGGTGATCGGGATTTCGGTAGAATTCAAACGATCGAGCTGTTCGTTAGGATGTGTGAGAGCAATACCTGTTCTAATTTTTTCTGTATTAGACTTAAAATCGTAGCAAATTTTAGAAAATAACAATTCTTATTTATTTATTAATCAACAATTTTAATGAATATTTAATAATGAAATGTAGTTTCGAAAAAAAGATATGACAAAACCAACGCAGGATAAAATGAGTTGTTTTGTATGTTTTTTTTCTGCTTGTTTCTTTTGATAAGTTTAGCAAGTTTGGTCTGAGTTTAGTTTGGCAAATAAAATGATTCATTTTTGAACATATTTGAAGTTTGAAAATTCAAATAGAATACGTTATGTTATTTTTTGCTTAAATCAAAATGAGGCAATTTTCTTATTGTTACATAACAACCCATCCAGTCGAGAATCACGCCACACCACATTTATTCCATCGGCCACAACTCCACAGCCAGTGCTAATTTTCAATTCTAAGTCGTCTCGTCTCGCGTAATTGCGTACGTTCTTCACGTACTTTTGCGCCGTCTCCCCCGCGCGTAGAGGTAGACACGAAAATTGAATAAATAAGCATTCGGTAGGCGGAAAATATGTGTGCGTTTGTGCATTTGGTCAAGTTGATGGAAATGGGCACTTGCCGGTTGTTGCGGTACTCGCCGGCTCAAATTTGGGAAGAAATGCGCGACCCAAAGTTCTGTGCTAATGCTGGAGACGATTAAGGGTGGATTGTTTTTGCGTTGTTTTTTATTAGCCTTTTTAGGGCCGCTCAAGTTGGAACTAAAGTTAACCCAACTCTATTCTCAATTCCAGATCGTGAAACTGACCAAGCAGACGGAACTCAGTGAGCGACAGATCGAGCGATGGTGGCGCCGCCGGAGAGCCCAGGACAAGCCGACGACGCTGATCAAGTTCTGCGAAAACTCGTGGCGATGCATTTACTACACGTACAGCTTCATCTTCGGCTGCATCGTAATGTGGGACAAACCGTGGCTGTGGGACCTCAAGCAGTGCTGGTACGGCTACCCGCATCAATCCGTAACGAACGACATCTGGTGGTACTACATGATCTCGATGGCCTTCTACTGGTCCCTGACGGCGTCCCAGTTTGTCGACGTCAAGCGGAAGGACTTTTGGCAGATGTTCACCCACCACATGATCACGATCCTGCTGATGGCGCTGAGCTGGGTGTGCAACCTGCACCGGGTGGGTTCGCTGGTGCTGCTCGTCCACGACTGCGCCGACATCTTCCTGGAGGTATTACTTCCCTTTTCTTTCATCTTCACACCGAATCTAACCAACCAACCTCCTCCCCATCCATTTTAGGCCGCCAAGATCACCAAGTACGCCCAGTATCAAAAGGTGTGCGACACCATCTTCGCCGTGTTCACGGTGGTGTGGATCGTGACGCGGCTCGTCCTCTACCCGCGCATCATCTACAGCACGTCGGTGGAGGCGCCGAGCATACTGCCGATGTTCCCCGCCTACTACATCTTCAACACGCTGCTAATTCTGCTGCTGGTGCTGCACATCGGGTGGACCTACCTGATCATCCAGATCGCGATCAAGGCGATCAAGTCAGGACAGGTGAGTTGAAGCGGGTTTTTGGTTTTTGTTTTATACGAAAGATGCAAGACACAACTGATAGGGGAAATTTACCCTTTCTAATCAAACACCTATCTTCGTCATATGAAGAGTTTGATGCTCGATTAAAGCTCCAACAATACTACTTAGGCTATAAACTTACCAGCAACAGCACCGCCTCAAGTAAGCACGCAAATTTATGCCATTTACTGGCCAAAATGATCAAACTTAATGCACTTTTGATCATAATTTCTTTTTTGCGAGACCATTTCTCATCATTTTGGTGGCACACACATCCACACGCAAGATGAGAGGTTAACTGCTTAACGAAAGTCGCCATCAATAGCTTTTCACTTGCGCTAACGTTTTCAAAGCGCTTAAGATATGAAATTGCTTCCAAATACCGGCAACATGTTCTTTTGAACATTAGTTAGTCACTCACTTGAAAAATAATCCCGAAACATGTAAATAATTAGCAAGCGCCATCAAAAAAACAAACGCCCAAGTCTTTTGACGTTTGAATTTGGACTACCCATTCCAATCGAAGGCTCAAGAAAACCAAGCGAGAAGCGAAGGCAAATAAAGGAAAAGGGCGGCCACCAAAACCACCGCGGCGCCTGTTGGAGTGAGCCAGTAATGCCAGGAAATTTTCTCTATAAATGCTACTTTTCGTGAGTGTTCGCTTAAAATTTCATCAATTTTGGCAGCACTAAGCAGATCCAAAAGAGCGCTGGAAGAAAAAAAGAACTAAGCTGAAAATAGAAAAATGGGCGTGCCCCAATGCATTCGACTGATTCGAATGCACTTGAGAAATATGTTTTTTAAATGCTTTTAAAAGGAATAGCATAACTTTTAATAAAAATGAAAATAAACAGAAATGTTCACGCTCTACTCGTTGGTATACTTGGTTTTAGAAAATTTCAAGGAACACTCCAGATTATCCAGCATCATTCAAACATGACCGCTTATTAGGCTTAAAATGGGTATATTTCCCCTACCACTAGAATTACAAACAATCAAGAAGGAATTCGAAAAGGACACCGATTAAAAACTCGGAACATAGAACTCATTACGTTTTGTAGGAGTTGCTTAGTGTTGGGTTGAGATATGGAGGCGTCTGGATTACCTACCAAATTGAGAATTAGACTCAACTGTCGCATCTTCAACCTTCATTGACCAATCTCGGAATCGTTCACTGTCGAGAAAAAGTGTTCTACACGTTGCTGGAGCCAAATTACGACAGCGTCCAATGGATGGTAATTTTCAATTCCATGATGATAAGTCGGAGAATATGGTTTCTAGCTGTTTATCCGTGTACCTATTTTTCTGAACTGTCCTCATCAATATCAACTTTGCCGAAGACACCCAATTGATCAGAAAATTCCTTCAAAAGTACAGATTTTTTAATATTTGCGTACCTTTGAACCAGTGACACAAAATGGCTTCTTTGGTCATAGGAAAAGCCCCCACAAAGATTGAGCCAAATAAAAAAATACAAAAAAAAAATAAAAATTGTCGAAATCAGCCGATTTTGTAGATCGTTTCGGAGAGACAAGTCCTAAAGGTCTTGACTTTGACTTTTTCAGTTCTAGCAGATTCCCGGTGGTTCTACCGGTGTGATTCACATAGAAGACATCTCAACCTACCTTTCATTCAAGTCAAGACATCCAAAATCGGTTACAATCTCGAATTTTGGCAGCCGAAAACATTTCTGGGTCCTATAGACCCGGAATACCATTGGTGTAAGTTATGTTGTTTGGTTTTGCACTTCCGATGGCCCCCGGAAGTTTATTTTTTGCCAGAACATGTGTCTTAGTAAGATACACGATATTACCAAATTTAGTTGAGGAACTTTTGTGTTTTAAAGTGAACATGCATTCTAAACACTAATTTACTTCAAAACAAAGTTTGGTTTATTTTTTGCAGGCCAAGGGTGCATGATACTGATGATACTCGTCGGTTGACACCCAGGCGAGGAACATCCCGGAAGGAGCCCAACTACATCTGTAGTGCTGTTTGGGACAAAACAGCATGGCTCTGGTTCCTTGCAAGTGTCCTATTTTCTTACCTCCACGTTGGCTTGGTTTAGTCATCATGATGACAAGGTGTAACCTAGCTGGTAGCCTGTGGAAACGTCTCGTAAACCTCTGACCACCGCGGGTCAGAGTCGAGACGGCTAAAAGAAAGGGGCGCGTCAATGTGGGAAAGGGAAGTAATTTGTGATTGTAGACGGTATTGTTTTGATTCGCAGTATGTTGAGTCAACTGCTGTGGATGTACCTGAGCATCGCAGAACGGGGTTTCTCTTCTTTCCATTTCAGCTAACAGCTATCTTCTGTTTATTTTGTTTCACTGATTTTCTAAAACGGCTTCTGTTTACTATCCTCCATTTGATTTCGATTTTACTTATTTGATTCTCTTATTTCTCAACGCTTTTCCACACTATTTTACCAATTGATGCTGCTGTAACAAACTGTCGGCTTTCCCTTAATTTGGCAGCGACGTCAAATTTGTTTATCATGTGCCTTTTCTTTATTTATCTATTTGAATAATTTCTCATCTTCCCTCTATTTATTAACTATTGTTAATTTCTTTATCTACTTCATAAATTACTATCTTTCTTTTACTATTGATTCTTTACATAGTATATTTCCTTCACTGTCCATTGTTTTGAAACTTTACCTTTTTCTTAAGCAAGTGAGGTTCGAGCCCTTACTCAATTTATGGAATGATTAAAGGATTAACACAAATATTACTATTGTACTTTTGAAAAACTTTTCTAAAATGCTTAGGACCAAAATATTGTAACAAAACACCGCGACAAAAGAAATAGCAACAGATAAACACGACTCAACAATAGGGAAGATTTCAGGAGAAAACAATACACAGTAAATAACAATTAGTTTTTGAATTCAAACTAAAAATTAAACAGTTTTTTGCTTTAATGAAAGTTGATAGGCACACTATAAATGGTTAGGCGCTTATACTTACATCAAACCCTACGTAATGTACCACCCCCGGCCGAGTTAAAATGCGTAACCGGAAAAGAAGGTGTGCATGCCTGGCACGAACACTCAAAGCGTGTTCTAGCGTGTTGCTCGTACTGACTCAGAGCAAGGGTGAGATGTAGGTCAGTAGGTGTAAGGGCAGTGCGTGTTCGTCGGGAACCTGGTGCATAAGATCGGTCAAGGCCCGTTCTTACACTGAAAATTGCGAATTGCGAACAAAGTTTGGTTTATTTTTCACCAAGGATTTCTGGTTAAAAACTTCGTCGCAATACATAATTTTATTTGTTGCCGCGGCTGCTGTTTTGTACACTTTTGAAGATTTTTTAAAGTTTCACATACCTTATCTATAACCTTCTATCACAAAACTTCGCCAAATATCAAAATTACCGCTGAATTCCTCATTATTTCTAACTAAATAAAAGGGCCCATAAACATCATTCCAAACAGCAATCAGGTGATAGCGCTTTAGTACCCTTTCAGCTCTCTTCGAAATTGGATTTAGAAAGGGTCCATTATGAACAACAGTTGGAAAATTAAAAGGCCCTAATAACGAGATTTTTTTTAAATTATATTTTTTATTGCGAAATTCAACATAATTTAAAAAAGCATTAATGCAGATTTGAGTTAAAATACCATCAGTCAAGCTGAATGAAAAATGAACTTCTTAGTTTGACCTCCGAATTTTGAGCAAATGTCTGTGCGTGTGTCTGGATGTGAGTCCATGCACCGAAAAATTTGCACTCGATTATCTCCGGACTGGCTGGACCGATTTTGACCGTTTTGGGCTCATTCGATCCGTCTTGGAGCCCCATAAGACGAAAAAAAACGAAGTTGACTTTATAGCTGTCGGCCACCATTGCTAGTACCAACCACTAGTGTCTTCCTTTTTATCTACAACAGTGTTTCTCAACCGGTGAGGAATTCCCCCCTGGGGGGGAATTTAGCCATTCTAGGGGGGGAATGAGGGTTCAATAAACATCCAATTTCTTAAATCATTATCTGACACATTCTTTGCAGCTTTCAATTTCTTTGATTAGTAATAACAACATTTGTTTTTTCCCAAAAAATAATTATGAAAGTTTCATTTTCTCTTAATTTTTACATTTCTTGAAACAATAAATGATTTTTTAAATATTTCTCAGGCATTTGTATTTTTTTGGACACAAGATTTTTTTTTGTGACAGACTTTTTCGCTGGATTCTATAAGATTTTTGTAACCTTTTAACAAGATCATTTTTTTGAAAAATAATTGGAAATTGAAAAAAAGTTTTTCAAATATTATTTAAGATTATTTGAATTCTTCACTTTTTTTAGAGCAATCTGTCTTCTGTCGCAGATATTTTTTTTTATATTTGTACATATTTTATAATTGTATTTATAATTGTAATTAAAACGAAAAGAAGGAATAGAATACCAGCTTTTTTTTAAAAGAAAAAATGATCAAATAAACAAACTATCGTTCAAATTTAAACCTGCGAAATCGTCAAATTGTCTGTAAGTTTTTTTAAATAAAAATAAAACGTTTTCAAATACCTTCTATAGTTTATTGCGTATTTTACACATCAATTTGTTATGAAAATTGTAATCTATTTGCAAACCTGAAAAAGATGCAATTATACTTGTGCAAAAAAATAAAAAAAGGGAGGGGGGGGGAATGAAGTTCTTGCAAATCAGTCAAGGGGGGAATGGATCGCAAAAGGTTGAGAAACACTGATCTACAAGGACTTCGCCGCCCTGGGCTCCTAAGTGTATGAAAGTATGGCACGGAGCGACGGCGCCGAACACCCATATTTACACAAAGAATTTTAGAGCGCCCGCCGCGGGATTCTGCCGTCGACCTCTGGATTGTGAGTCCAGTGCGTGGTCCGATTGATCCACACGGGCGGGACAATAAGACCTAGTTGATATTTTGAAGTTAAAAAAATACTTCAAAAGTTATGTTTAAAAAAAGCCATATTGGCCAAAGTCCGGAAGATTGTTAAAAAGAAAAAAAACTCAAAAGAAACACTCCGTCTTGTTACACATTTTTAGAAAGGTATTTTAAAGACCTTTCCAATGAACCTTAAATATTGAAAATCTGACAACCCTATCAAAAGTTATGAGTAGTTAAGAAAATGATGTCCGGATCCATCATGCAACCCGTCATTCGATGGATAATTGAAAAACCTTTCAAATGAGCCTAAAACATCGAAGATCTGGTAACCCTATCAGAAGTTTTGAGCGCTTAAGGGGTTACATACATGTAAATCGGCAAAAATGTCAGAGGTCGGTTTGAGCACACAATTAAACTTTTTCAAAATCTGTTTTCAGGGCATTAAAATATACATTTTCATCTATTAACAAAACAAATTTGAAGACATTTGGTTGTATCATTGCTGAAATATAGCTATTTGAAGTTAGCAGTTTCAGAAAACGGGTGCCACGATATCTCAACATTGCTTCGACCAAATCGGCTCAAAATTTTGGTAAAGACTCGTTAAACCGGTCCCGTGTGCATGACGAAGGCCGATTTTCAAAAAGTTTATTTAAAAAAAAGATAAAAATATTTTTCAGTTTTTCATATAAAAAATCGCCAGTTTTTGATTTTTGTATTTTTTGAAAATTCAAAATTTTAAAATCGGGCTTCGTCATGCACACGGGACATGTCTTGGGAGTTTTCACCCAAAATTTCAGCCAATTTGGTCAATCCCATCTCGAGATATCGTGGCACCCGTAAATCAACTTGGTGTTCAGAGAAAAACGCTCAGAAAGTTAGACAGTTGGCTTTGCGCATGGCAAAATTCTGAGCTTATATCGTCTCTAACTCATTTAAATCATGAAATATCTTCATGAAACTTTCAGGAGTGATTGAAAATCATCTTTTAAGTGGATTTAATAAATTTTCTGTAATATGAAATTTTGTGATTTTCTACATGTATGTAACCCCTTAAGTGCTTTTTGTACACTTTTTGGAGGCCGGATCTCAGATATTTTGATAAAAATTATGGCCAACCCATCGTTAGTTAAATAATTGCAGGATCTTTCAAATGAATTGAAGATCTGATAACACTATCAGAAGTTATGAGCACTTAAGTGAAACTTTAGTACTTGTTGGATGCGTAACCAAAAGACGTATCCAACGCGTCAAAAAAAAATAGAAGATCTGACAACCCTATGCAATGTTATAACCACTTATGTGTGAATCTCGTTTGGTCGATTCTACATGCAATATTAGGCCGAGGGTCGAAATTTGAGCTAAATTCATGCAAAACATAGGACACCACATTTGTATTGTTTAACCCTTTCGAGCCTGAATTTTCAAAAAAATATTTTTTAATCTAATGATGTGAAAATGATTCTTAAGACCATACGAAAATTATAGGCTAGTTTTGAAAATTTTCATTTTTGGGTCATATATGACCCATCAGGCTTGAAAGGGTTAATTGATTTCGATTTACCGCGGTAGATTTTCTCGAATTATCGTTGAAAATTCGTTGGCGTCGAACTTTCTAAAATTGGTGGCTTGATGTGGACTTAGACCACTGATATAATCCAAGAATCGAGAATAAAACTTGAATTTCAGACTGGGTGACTGATAGAATTCATCCAATAAGAGATGAAGAATTGAAAAAAGCATTAATTAAATTACTCACAAAATAAAATCTTCCTTCTATTCCCTTTTCCTTCCAGATGGAGGGCGACGTCCGGTCGAGCTCGAGCGACGAACTGTCGGACAGCTCGGAGAACGCGCGCCCGATCGTGGCCTCCAACGGCGGAACCCCAAAGAAGCAGCCAACGGCGACGCAATCCCCGAGTAAAAAAGCCTCCAACCAGTCATCACCCAAGAAGAAGTAATCCCACACGCGGGTAAGCTGTTGAACGGTATAATCAGTAGTGTTTGAGCGAGGTTCGTGTGCGAGGTGGGTGAGCTAGAAATGAAATTTACTAATTCTTGAAATGATTTGAAGAGAACGCGCGAAAGTAAATGTCTAAACTGCTGCTGAGAATATTTTAAGAAAACGTCTTTTGCTATGGATATATTTATTAATTTAATAAATGAGTGGACAAACGACAAACCAAGAAATGGGGAAAATGAAAACATTCGTTACCTATTTGTTTAAAATAGAAAGTTGAACAGTAAACTGGAAACAGTAAAATCACACAAACCAACACAACAAGTGTCCTAGACGATATATAGGGTATATGACCCTATTTTGGACCTAGTACCTATTTTGGACCTATTTTTATTAATCGAGGTAGTTCAGGCTTTTAAAGTACGAATTCACTGAATCCAACCAACAGAAAGTGTAAGCAGGACCGTTTTGTAGCTTACCTCTTCCAAAAATGCAAACATTTTTGATTATTTCCGCTTTTTCAGCCACTTTTTCCAATGCCATTCGTATTTCCTACCATTTTCCTAGCACATCGATTAGGTCCAAATATTTCAGCCCCGTTGCTTATCAGATTTGGCTCGCGACACCTTGATGATTTTTTCTGTTTTGCACTGATACCAAGCAATTTCGTCCGGTTTCCGAGCAATGTAACTGTTGTTTATTTAATTCTTTTATGTTTTTCGTCACTAAACCATTGGAATAACTATTCTATCATCGAAAAAAACTCAATTCAAAATATTTTTTCAAATCAGCCGCGTTGGATCAGTTTTTGGAGCTACTTTGCCGTCGGTTCAAGGCTATCACCAACACATGTATAACAAGGTGTTGCCAGTTTTGTTTATCAATTTATTTCGATATTTCATTGAAATTAATTGAAATTTTTTAATTTAATATTTTGAATTGCTTTTCTTTACTGTAATTATTTGAAAGAAATCTAAGCTTTAAAAAGCAAATGATTAACAGAAACAATGAAAATATGTTTTTTCAACGATAAAAATGCAAATTGATGATAGAGATATAGATGATTGTTAGGACCGATTGCAAAGTATCCCAAAATTTAAACTGATGTTGATTTATTTTTGTCTTAACATCATTATCACCAATTTAGCTGCATATATTTTTAATTTTTGCTTCAAAAAATGCAAACTGGCTACCCTGTTGGGATTGAAGGCGAAACGATTGAAAATCTAAAGGGTCTAGTTCATTAAATCGTCTGCTGTCACCGTGACAGGAGCTGTCAACATTGCTTACGAGTGGTTTTTGAAAAAGTCGTATGAATTAGTTTTAAAATGATCCTAAGCGCTAGTTGTAAACAAAACAATTTTTCGATCAGTTCTCGATCAATTTACGAACTATAAATAAAAAAATGCTTTGAATTGTCATTTAATGCTCTTTACTGGAAAACAAACAAAATTTGGTTTGATTCAGGGAAAAAAATCAAATAATTGTCGGAGATCGTGATGGCTGTTACGAAGTATTGCAAACTAATCAGAGAAATATACAATTGGAAATATATATTTTTTGTAAGTTTTAACTGATTTTTGCATATCTATCTATACATAATTTTTAAAAAATACAGGTATAACTTTTTTTCACAATTGGCAGTTGGCTTATAATAAATCACACTTTTAGATTTTACCGTGTCAATCATGTTAGAAACACAATTGGGTACTAAAGCCCTATGTAAATTTTTATGTACAACGGTAAAAAACACGATTAAAAACCATTTCTGACCACTTTTTTATTTTAATGCGAATTTTTTTTTTTGACAAGACAACATTTTTTCGATGAATCAACTATGGTCCCCTTGGAACGAGCTGTCAAGTAGGAGCTTTTCTGTCAAGAAGGACCGCGAGGTTAATTTTTCAAAATTGATTTAAAAATCCATTTTAAACTCTATGTAGTCGTACAAAGGGTCATTGTACTCAGAAAAATAAGCTTTATCGCTGTAAACAATAATATCAGCAATCTAAGATTCATTTTAGGACCCAATTGAACCAGCTAGAAAAATGGTATGGAATCATACTGACCGTGGTAGAGAAGTGCTCAAAGTACCTCATGAAGAACTTTTCATGAAATTTTGAAAAGGTTAAAAAGTTAGTTAACTATAATTAAGAAAATGTTGATAAATAGCTTTATTTTAATCTTCTCAAAGTGTCATGATTTTCTCAATGAACATGATTTTGGATCGTAAAACGGAATTTATTTTCGGATTCTTCGGACAATCATCTACTGGGAAAAGGTAAAATATGTTAAATATAAATATTATTAAATATTATTTGTTTTTGAAACATAATTTTAAGAAATATCCTAATTAAATGGCATTTTCAGTAAACCAAATTTCATATAAAATGTGAATTCAGTTAAACATGTTTAACAATATAAATCTATAATTAACAAGCCTTACCCGATATTTGATCCCCGGTCCTAACCAGGTCTCGGTAACGAAGAGGACCTAATAAAAATAAATCAGCGAAAAAAAAAAGCCTTACCCGACAAACTTCGTTCTGCCTTTTTTCGTTTGTTGACGTTTTTAATTTTTTTACTTATTCAGCCTCCTGTGATCAAAATTTTATTTTATATAACTTTTCCCATACAATCCACAGATTTTCCGGAATCGGTTCCAGAGTGGCCAAAGTTGAAACTTTTTGGCGTAAGAACCTTCCTTGGAAATATACGAACCCAACGCAACAAAGAGCACCTCGATCCGTTGTTCCGTATTGAACTGATTCGCGTTCGAACAAAACCATCGAAATTATTTATGTATACAAAACTTGTTTCAACGAATTTCAGGATAACTTCTGAATTTTTAACAATTTTACCTAAAATATATATGTATTTTGTTAAAAAGCTTATAAACATAGTTAACTAAATATTGACATGAATGATTTTCTTAAAAATTATATCAGCAACCTAAGTGATGGTAGTTCGAAGTAAAAATAATGTTTGAACATCTCAAATCTGCTTTTAACAAGACAAACTATAACTATCAAAGGCACCCTGGTATTCAAACAAAGAGTTTTTCAAATATTACATTGTTCTTAAAAGTGCAACATGTAGTTAAACTTTTTGTCAAGCAACTGTAAAGTTTATCATGACAGATGAGAAAGTTTCACACCAAGTTACAAGCTTTAATCTCCCTTTAAAATTTCTTGATTGTTTAATAATATTTGTACTTAAGATCTGCGTAAAATTTAGAACCTTTTTTCATTGTAACTTGTTATGTATCTCTGTCATTCATTTAATTTTAAGCTAAGGTGTTTTTATTGCGACTAATAACGGGTTGTCTTTTATGTTCTAATGCTTGAACAATTAGTTCGTAAGAATACGTAAATTGTAAGTAGGACATAGACCTGCTAAAGATGTGTTAGTTTCCATTCAATATAATAAAAACACGTTTTCAAATTCAAATCCATTGTTTTATCATAATTATTTAATTTCTGAAATGAATATTTTCCAAATTATAATCGTGGATAGGCCCTTTGGTTTATCAAACCGAGTTTTTTGTAAGTGTGCGTGTTGCCGCCGCACGCCGCAATTCGAGTTGTATAAATTTCAACCAATCAGAGTGTGGGTCCAAAATAGGTTCAGCGATGTCTCCAAAATACATTCAATAAGTCCAAAAAGCATCCAAAAAATGTTTTACTTGAAATGCTTATTACAATGAAATGGTTAAATTATTTTCAATTTTCTATAGTACACTTTGTTAAGCATAAATTTAGGCACAAAACAATGCTGAAACAAGCCAAATTAGTTAGATTGTTCCTGAGAACCATGCAAAATATGTTGACGCTTTGCATAGTAGGTCCAAAATAGGGTCATATACCCTATTAAAGAGTAAAACAAACAACTGCTTTCTTTTCACAACATTCCCAGTCCTGAAAGATAGTGTTCGCTTAAAAAACAAACAAACTGGTGCAAGCAATTTAAGAGTTTAAAAATATCAATCGCATTCTGTACCATTACTTGTTGAAAAATAATACTCTTGGGACAAAATTTTAGGGAATAAAATAAAGCATAAATTTTACACCAACTTCTGTTCAGCACCACCCTAACTTTAAAGTAAGAGTAAAAATTACACAAACTTGAACCGTTTAAAAAAAAATGTGTACCAAACAATCAAGCTTTTGAGTGTTTACTATTAGCTATTAGATTCGATGTTTAAAACATTCAAAATGCGCCTTCCGTTACTAAACATTTCAAAAGTCTTTTTTCTCCTTTACTCTCACCCGCGAATGCCTTTTTCCTTAATGAGAATAATCACACTTTTTTGTTTGTTAAATTCTTAATATCAGAGCTACGTCATTGATATATGTTTGTTTTATCTTCCAAAGAGAGTAATCATGCTAGAACCAGATAAGATAAGACATATACAACACAATAAGAGCAGAAAGAAGGTGAAAGAGAGAGGGAGAGAGAACAATAGTTAAACCAATTGCGTTAAATTAGGCTTAAGAGACAGCGCGAGCGAGAGAACTCCCCTGGAAAACCTTATTTTTCGTGGTTCCATCCTAGTGAATAGAGCAAGAAGAAGGAGAAAAACTAAAGTTAGAATTACGCATTATCGTAAGTGTTAGGTCAAGAAAGCGAAACTTTAAAAACAGAAAGAAGTCGACGAAAAGTGCGTAGAAATCAAAAGTTTTATCGCGCTTCGCGCGGCTTGGCTTGAAATCTCGATTAAATTTTCAAAAGGCCCTATCTGCATAGGAAACCCATGAGGGATAGGTTGTTTCGAAAATTTAATCTAGAAATCTTCATTTTGTTTCTGTTGGTGTTTGACAATGTTTGACTTGGGCGGGAAGAGGTGATTAGAATTATCTCTTTATTTTTGTAGTAATACAAGCACACACACGTAAACACCACATTACACAACCAACCAACCAAGTATATATATTTGAAGCAATCGTGTTTTTTTCTTGTCTGTAAATGATAATTTATCGTAACGTTTAAAGTGTAAGGCAGAGAGTCAAATCGAACGTCGTCGTCGTCGTCGTTGAATGATTTCAGTGAAATAAAAAAAGATACAAGTAAAACAGAAGAAAACAACTGCGGATAAGCAATTACTGTGGAAGTTGATTCACGAAATAAATTGTATAACAGAAACCGGTGGCAGTCTCCCGTGATTTAGTTGCGTTGATGACAGCCTTTTCCTCTCTATCTTAAAAGTTTTAGCAACTAAAAACCCGGGAAACCAACTTCGCAGCAGATGTCGCGTGTCAAGTGTGCCAATTGCGGTGGTAACCATACAACGAAGCTCCGTGGCATAGGCAGAATAGCGGAAAGCGATATCTTGAAGGGCAGAAATAACAAGAAGAAAGCAATAACTCTCGGTAAACTGACGGTGGAGCGCATCAGTGCTCGTGATGGGCGGACTAATGTCAAACTGATGTTTATATTAATATTATTCCCATTTTTTTGCCAGTTATTGAATGAAAACTTAAGGTGAGTATCTATCCAGAGAAAATACCAATTACGAGTCAGTTTCAGTGTTTCAGTGACGAAATTTCACAGCCACCAACTCACACAGCAGTTGCCCCGACCCCTCTTTGATTCGGGTAAAGCTTCGTCTTAAGTGGTAATTTTTGCCCCTGATCATGAATCTGAAAATTGTTACACTCTTAAAAAATAACCCTGCAAAGTTACAAAAACACAAAATTTTAAAATTATTGTAAAAAAAAAATTACAGTCGAGTAACAAAAAATAGCAGAATTTTTGAAACCATTTGAACCAGTGACGTGACGAGATATCGAAAAATGGAGCTCGGATTCGTTATCAGAAACAAAAATTACCTCTCAGGACCAAGTTTCACACAAATCGAAGAGGGGTCGGGGCTTTTATTCCGATTTCGTGTCAGTTGGCGGAGAATTATCCAGCTACATTTTTATTTTTGTATTTTATTATTTGGCTTAAACTTTGTGGGGCCTTTCCTATGACCAAAGCAGCCATTTTGTGTCATTGGTTCACCTATAAAAATCTTCAAACAGTTTTGACAAAAATAGCACGTACGTATTCAAATCTGTATCTTTTGAAAGAAATTTACTGATCGATTTGGTGTTTTCGGCAATGTTGTAGGAAAAAATAAAAATGCCGAGGCTATTTTTTTTGTCAAAAAATAGAAAGCTTATAAAAAAATGACTACAGTTTTTAGAAGAATTTACTTTTTACAGTTTTTAATTTACTTTTTACAGTTTTTAATGTAAAGTAAGTTTAATGTAATGTAAAGTGTAAATAAATTTCTGTGAAGTTCACTGTTTTTGCTACTTAAAGTCTAACGAATTAAAAAAAGATTTTTATCAAAAAAAAAAAAATCATAATATTTTGTTTAGGAAACATTAAAATAAATAAATTTAAATTGAAGTTTTCAAAGTCTCACCAAAAATCCCTCAATTTCTGATGCTCAGCAACTAATGGTCCAATTTAAATGTTTTGAATGAAACAATTGTAAATTTTTTTGATTAATTCAAACAGAATATTTTTTTGAGAAAGATTTATATTTTAATCCAAAAACAAATTGTCTAAATCTAAATCCAATATGCCGGCCAAAATGGGCAATCAACCATTCAAATTAGACTAGAATGGGATTGCAGAACTCAAAATTAATGTTAAAAAAAAAGAAAAAAAAACTTTTTTTTGTTCTTAATTTGATTTCACGGACCTACAAAAATTGACAAAATTGACTGTGCAGACTAAACTCGAGGGGAAGCATGAAGTTTAGGGACCCCAGAAATACATGCACTTTGAATTTTTCAAAAATATGTAGACAGGGCCGAATGGTTTATCTCCCAAGTAGAGGGTGACGATTTTCGAGATTTTCAATTTCCCCGGGAATCGAGGGTTGAATTTTGCCATTTCCCGGGAACTCCCGGGACCCGGGAGTTTTTTTTATGCCAATAGTGGCAAAATTGACCGGGACCGTAGTGTAGGGGTAAGCGTGATTGCCTCTCACCCAGTCGGCCTGGGTTCGATCCCAGACGGTCCCGGTGGCATTTTTCGAGACGAGATTTGTCTGATCACGCCTTCCGTCGGAAGGGAAGTAAATGTTGGTCCCGGACTAACCTAAAAAAAAAGGTTAGGTCGTTAGCTCAGTCCAGGAGTAGGAGTCGTCTCCCTGGGTCCTGCCTCGGTGGAGTCGCTGGTAGGCAGTTGGACTAACAATCCAAAGGTCGTCAGTTCGAATCCCGGGGTGGATGGAAGCTAAGGTGTAAAAAGAGGTTTGCAATTGCCTCAACAATCAAGCCTTCGAACACCTAGCCTAGTTTCGAGTAGGAATCTCGCAATCGAGAACGCCAAGGCAATGCTGTAGAGCGAATAATTTGATTTTGATTTTGATACCCTTTATACACTTTCTAGTATATAAGCCGATTTCATTTCATCGATTTGCTAAGAACTCTGGTGTATCAACTCGGATCTTCTTGCACCCTTCGACAAAGTTTTAGTAAATTAAATTTCCTAGCAGAATCTCACTCTAGGACAAATTTGGGCGAGACCTGCGCCACCTGCTGCCAAAATCCTGAAGCTATGTTTTTCCCCATACATTATAGCGATTTTCCCCATATAAACTTCAACGATAAAAAGCGACCGCTTTACCTTAACCGATTTGGCACAGTTACTTATTATTGCCAAAAAGAATCGAGCCAGGGGGTATCTCTGAAGATTTTTCAAAATTTTCAATTTTTCTTGTCACCCTACCGTGCAGCCTAAACTCGAGGGGAAGCATGAAGTTTAGGGACCCCCGAAATACGTGCACTTAGAATTAAAAAAAATATATTTAGACAGGGCCGAATGGTTTGTCTCCAAAGTTTGTATGGAAAAGTAGGGCGGTTCGTCGCTGTTGCATACAAGCAAAAATTGCATGCAATATGTGGGAGGAACAAACAGCAAGTTCCTATTAATTAGAAACATCAATTAAAAATATGTAGTTGCTTAAATAATGAAAATCAGCAAATTGGATGGAGTTAGAAGCGAGTGCTTACCCTGCCAAACATCCGAGAATTTCCCCTAGAAGATATAGATATAGCGATGTTTCAGGTACATCCACAACATTTGGTTCAACATACTGCGAATCAAAACAATACCGTCTACAATCACAAATTACTTCCCTTTGCCACATTGACGCGACTCTTTTAGCCATCTTAACCCTCGCTGGTCAAAGGTTTGTGAGCCGTTCCCACAAGCCACCAGCTAGACGATCTAACAGCACTACGGATGTAGTTGGGCTCCTTCCGGGATGTTCCTCGCCTGGTCCTCAACCGAAGAGGTATCAGCCACCCATGGCTGAATCCTTCCTTGAGTTTTTGAGTGAACATAAATTTTCCCGATATTTTAGTTTAAAAAAAGTGATTTTTAGAAAGCTTCATAATGTCAAATTGGGAATGAGACAGAAAAGGAGAATGTCAAACGTGAATGTGTAAGCACAACAATATGGTCGGAACTGAAAGTACCTATCAGAAAGGAGAGTAAAGCATTGATATTTGGGGCGTGATACTTATAGCCGTACTCAGCTCGCTTTTAGCCGCTGATAACTGAGAGTTCGATATTTTCATAACCATGCTCTCCAGTTTTATGGCAGGAATTTAATACACAATTTCAACTTTAAAATATTTTATTTTCGTTATTTTTTTCTTGTCACTTTTTGTAGATGCCGAAAATAGATTCAAGTATTTACAAAACTTTAAAGGTGTGTGCACATTTTTTCTCCTCGTTTGGAATCGCACAGCACGACATTCACGATAGCGTTCGTTAAGAGTAGTTCAGTATAAATATAGGGCATTTGTGGGTGTAAATTTACCGCTTCCGTTCGAATCATATTCACAAAAACACAGATGAATAATTTCGTTTGTTGTTCAAGAGTGTGAAGTTTAAAAAAAAACTTAACCTTCCCAGCAGAGGTTCGTTTGTCCCGCGACACTATAAAGCGACAAACTTTGAAGCTAAAATTAAAAACGATTTCCTACTTAAAATTACCGGTCTTGATTTGTTGTTTCTCTCCGTTCCGGTCCGATATCACTGCGGTTCCTCACTCCTTCCCCCTCTTCAGACCCACTCGGCCCGTTGCTATGACTTTTTGCTCCCCAGCAGGGGGGTTCGTTCCGCGGCCGCACCACTACTACTGCTGCTGCTGGCGGCACCGGCACCGAGTCCACCCACGACCAGAACCGATGGAGATGGCTGCTGCTGCTGGTGAGGTCGCTGCCACAGCTGGCGTTGGCTTAGGTCGGTGCGCAAGCTGCCACCGCGTCGTCGCATCTGGATGAGAATGGGTTTGTTAGAGTTATTACAAAGTGAGAATTACTTTTTTGCTTACATGATTGTGATGCAACTCGTGCAGGTACAAAGTGCTAAGACACATGTCCGCGGTGGTGACCTCGTGCGGCGTCGTCGCTGGCGCCTCCCCGCCACCGTACAAGCTGGACAGAAGCCCGTTGCGGGATCCCTCCGCCGGTCCCTCCCTCCTGCTCATGCCGCCGCGCGTGCTGAAGCTCATTGTGCCACTGGCGCTGGTGGTGGCCGCCGCCGCCATTCCGCTCGCCCCTAGACTAGATGGATGCATTTGGCTGGTTCCGGTGTCACCGACGGCGCCACCACCACCACCCCCACTTTCATCGTCATCGTTTTCGTTGATGTCGTGCAGGAAGGTGGACCGCAGCGGGGCCCCGCCCATCGTGCTGCCGTCGGTCAGATTCTGCTGCAGCATCCGCTCAAAGTCGAACGACTGCGGCGAGTTGAACTGGTAGTGCTGCGAGGAAGACGGCATTTGGGACGCCGGCGGCGGCGGAGGAGACGCGTACCCTCCGTAGTTCATCGACAGCCCAAGCTGCTGCGAGTTGGACAGATTGTGGGTCTGCAGAATCGGATGGATGATCGACTGGTACTGCTCGCCCAAACTCTCCACCGAGAACAAACTCTGCGCCATGGCGTTCCCAGTGGCAGCGGCGGCCACCGCAGGACCACCACCCCCATAGAGCATGCCCCGCTGGCGGTTCAAATCCTGCAGCGCGTGCCGCTTGATGCCCTGCACAAACTGGCGTGCCTCCGGCGGCATCTGCCAGGTCGGATTCGTCAACGTAAAGTGCACCAACGAGAGTTCCGTCTTGCCGTGCTCGCCCTGCGTGTACTGATTGTTGTCTACCGGCGGTCCAGCCGGTGGCCCGACGACGTTCACCGCCTCCGTCGACTCGTCGTCCTTATCGATCGCGCTGTTCGTAATCTGCCAGTCCGGGTTGCCGTGCTTGCGCACGTCCATCTGGGCGAACGAGCAAACGTCGCCGACGCCCACCACGTCCACGGTAAAGTTGCGGAAAAAGTCCACCAAATCTAGCGCCTTCGGCTTGAGCACAAACAGCAGGACAAACGGGGCGACGAACGGGCTGAACAGTTCGTTCAGGATGTACATCTGGAAAAGCAAGTTAATCAATCTCAACCTTCAAGTTATTCCAAGAAGTTATCTTACCGCCTTCAGCTGGAAAAACTGCTCGAACTGGTCGCGCACGCCGGAAGTGTGGGCGAAACCGCGCCATGCCGCAGGAAGGTAGTGCACGTGGGCGAGCACGTTGCGTAGCAGCTGCTCCGGGCACCAGATCATGTTTTCGTCCGGGATCATGGATCTATAAGTTAAAGGATTAACAATTAAATAACAAAATGCATTTTTTCAATATTTCGTCCCCGCCATATTGACCGCCATTTTAACTTAACCCTCTACTGCCCTATTTTTTTTTCGAAAATTTTTATTTTTCCCGTGTTCAGGAGGTCATTTTGAGCAACTTTTGTTCTACGAAAAACTTTACTTCTCTTGTTTTATATTTTTCTTGTTTCATTTTTAGTATTTTAATTTGCATTTATCTTGTTTAGTTTATGTTTGTTTTTGGTAGTATTTGGCCTACTCTACCACCTCCTATCGTTACATTTTGCCTATCTAATTTTTTCATGTTTTTACAGTAACTTTTTCAATTTTTTGCATGTTTTTCACATTTTCTGCTATAAAATGGAACCATTATCATTTAAATTGTAAATAAATGCGTAGAGGCATAGTCTGGGGCACTAGAAAAATTACTGCATACTTTTTTTTACTTAAAATATAGGAAATGTTAGTAAAAAACACAGCCAAAGTTGACCCCTGAATTACATTTTTTAAAACATTGGCAAATTCATATAAAACAAGTCAAACTTTCAACCCTAAAGTTTTCCAAAATTTTAAAAGTTCTTCTTTCCAATGCTGTTTCAAGATCGAAAATTGGTTGAGAATGGATTTTTGGCGATTTTTTAAATCGAAGCCCGTCTAGAGGCGGGGTTGGGTTGTAGAGGGTTAAGCGGTATACGCACATGGTAAGGAACCGGTCAAGGAAAATTTTAAATGGGCAGGCAAAACAAAGCCAAAGAGGGTGAAGAAAAGCCCCAAGAAATCGATCTCTCTCCTTTGTTCTGCTGTTCGTAAAACCATATCTTGACCCCTTTTCTTGGAAGGTGCGTATTGGCCCTTAAGCTCGACGATCAAAAAGTAGACAACGAAAACATTTTTGTACACGATTCGATTATCCGAAATGAAAGTTTTTCCGAGGCCTTCGGATAATCGAGTCTGGACTGTATATCTAGATTTAGGTATAAATCAAACCTAAAAAATTTTTGAGTTTAAAAAATACTTGTTGAAAGAAAAGCACCTCTGAAAAAAAATTAATAGCTGAGAAATTTTTCTATTATGTTCTCTCTGAAACATTGAAAATCGGGCCATTAGTTTCTGAGAGGGCCATTAGTTTTCACAAAGAGTTCAATGTTAAAAATGGAAACTAATGCGAAATTTTCTGATCTCTTGAATGAAAATAATTTCAAAATCAAGCTTAAGCTTAATTAACTTTCGAAAATGTCTGAAATTAACTAATTTTCCTTATTTAATACGTTAGACCAAATTATAACTTTTTTTAAAATATTTGCATTGAAAAGATCAGAACATTTCGTGCTTGCCATTTCAATAGTGCACAAAACTTGCATATATTTAACATTGAAAATCGGACCAATAGTTTCCGAGATATCGACAGTTGTCAGGCTAAATAGGTAACAATTAGAGAAATTCAATTTCATCGATTAGAACTCTTTGTGAGGCTGTATCTCAGAAACTAAGGCTGTTGCAAATATTTTTCAAAGTTTTGTGTTTGTGTTTGAAGGGGCTCCCTTCAAAAACGGTCCGAAAAATCAGGGAGCAAAAAAACAAAATAAGGTGCAGTGCTAATGTAACAGGCATAACCAAAATGACGAAGAATGAATAAAGAAATTACAATTAGCTGAATTCTTGATTTTTTAACATTATGTCGTTCCTCCGTGTACGCACGAGTGCAAGCAGCAGTCAAGTGCTCAGTGCTCCATCGTTTTTTCGAAATTTTTCGCCGTAATTTACCGGGATTAGCCGCGAGTTTGCTCCTGCAGCATGCCAAGGGCCGGCCGTGGCCGTGGCAGTTCGAGTGCGGCCTCGAAAAACCCGCGAAGTTCGTCTACCGGCCGTGTGCAAAAAGGTAAACAACCCAACGCCGCGTCGTCCGCCATCGCGCCGGGGAGTGTGTGCGCCAAAGGATTCGACCCCAAGTTATTACACGCTAACTACCGCGTCCAGGATCGCAGCCCTATTAGGCTCCGTTCAGCTACTTCCGGCAATCCGTCGACCGATGGCGCTTCAACATCCGCCAACATTCCCACCAGTAACAAGTTCGCGAGACTGAGTGACGAGGAAAGCAACAACAACAACACCGACGGTAGCACTACCGACGACGACGACGGTCGTACACGGAAGAAAGTGATTTCGCCAAAAAAAGTAATTACTCCAAAGGAACGACGACCACCACCAATTTTCGTTTTGGACACGTTGGCGGACGATGTTGACGAGCAGCTGGAAGGCCTCGTGTACTGCCTCAAAATAGGTAAATCGTCAGTGCAAGTGTTCACGTTTGACCAAAAGAACTTCGACCTGGTTGTGGAGAAATTGAAGCGTAAAAACTTCAAATTCTACACATTCGACCCCGTGCAGAAGACCGCTGTTAAGATCGTCTTGCAGGGGTACCAAGACCGCCCGACCTCCGTCCTCAAGGAGCACCTCTCGGGTGTCGGAATAACGCCGCGAGACATAAAAGTCCTCTCGCGGAAGACAACAGTCACAGGTACACACACACTGTACCTGTTGTACTTCGATCGCGGCACCGTCAAACTTCAAGACCTGCGGCGGACTAAGGCGTTGGACGGGTTTTGGGTAAACTGGCGGTTCTACTCAAAGAACCCGTCGGACGCAGCACAATGCCACCGTTGCCAGAAATTCGGCCACGGCTCGCGGAACTGCAACCTCCCGCCCCGCTGTGTGAAGTGCGGTGAAACACACCTCTCTGAGGCGTGTGCACTGCCGTGCAAGGCGGACCTGGGGGACAAGGCAGAGCAAACCAAGGCGCGCATAAAGTGCGCGAACTGCGGCGGTAACCATACCGGTAATTACCGCGGATGCGTCGCGCGGAAGTCCTACCTCGAGGAGCAGGAAAAGAGGAAGAAGAAAGCAGCAGCGTCCCATCCTCCTCAGCGAAGTACGAGCGCAGCCGTTCCTGCAGCTGGCCAGCGTACGGTTCCAGCGGACAACCCAGCGTTCCCTCCTGGATGGGGGCGGTCGTTTGCGAGCGTGGTCGCTGCCGGTAGCGGCGATGCGACCCAGCAAGGAGTCACCGCGGAAGATCTCTTCACCCTGCCGGAGTTCTTTGCTCTCGCGGGGGAGATGATGACGCGGTTTCGGACCTGCCGTAACAAGGCGGAGCAATTTCTGGCCCTCGGGGAGCTGATGATCAAGCACATCTATAAAGGATAGAAAATTGTGATCTAGTTTTAAGCTTTCTCTATTTCTATCCCCTTTCCCTTGCAATTTTAGTAAGTTTTTTTTTTCTTATCTTTTTCTTACTTTCGGTAACCCCTTAACTACAAGCAACAATTGTTCCAAAATGGATTATGATGTAACACACAGCTGAAAGGAACTCCAAAACTCTGTTATGTATTTCAAAAGAACTTATTGTATATTGATAATTCACCAATAAAACCGAATTGAATTGAATTAACATTATGTGAGGATGGCTAGGTGGTATTTAGGGAAGGCATCACCTTGTGGCGCTTGCGAAGAGCTGAGCTCCTCTCGCTTCGGTGGTAGACCACCGAATGAAATCAGCCTTTAACCCTCTAACGCCCAGAGCTGTTTGCTTATCGTAAAAATAGTAAATGGCTAAATTTTGGTACAATAATGCTGGAAATACTTTACTTTGACCCACAAACATCGAATTGGCGCAAAAAAGTTGAATTTGAAATGGTGCACCAGAGCACCATCAGGAAGATGAGCAACTTTTTTGTACAATCACAAAATCTCGTTTTCTTCAAATCTATTGGTTCAGTTGCTTGAAAATGCTTCGAAATGTGTTAAAAACTACTTATGCTTTGCTGTAAGACCATATTTCTGAAGTTTGAATTACAAATTCTAAAATTTCTGCATTTTCAGATTTCTTTGATTGGCTCATTCAAAACTCACAAACAACAATTTTCATGAAAAATAAGGAAAATAATAAAACCATCGGTCTAATAACAATGTTTTGTCTTGTTTATGAATAGTCGAAACGTTTATAAACTTTTGTTTTGATAAAAATTAGTTTTTTTCTGTAATTTAGAAAAAAGTGCTCCTGAATATTTAGTTGCTCATATGCCTGGGTGGTGCTCTGGTGCACCAAATAAAAAAGGTTGAAAACCACTCAAAACCGGTCCAAACTCACAATGTTATTCACAGGGATTCTAGTCCAAGGTTCAAATGATAGCAAAACATTTTTTGTTTCATAAAATTTTGTGTTTGGTAATTTTTACGGGCTTTCGAAAACAGGTCTTATTTATTTCCCTAAAATTGGCCCATTTTTGTTTACATTTCGTACTGTAACTTTGCTTGTGCTTAACCAAATTTGATGAAATTTGGGGAGATGTTAGTATACATTCTACATGAACACCTGCAACTTAAAGCACCATAAAAAGTTTTGTCAGTTCCGAGATATTTGAGTTCAAAGTTTTGGTGCTCTGGAGTAACCATGGGCGGGAGAGGGTTAAATTTCCCGTGGTTTTATAGAGAAGGCGTGTCATCCCGCGCGGCAGTCCAGCCAATCCAACCAGTCCAGCCGTTCAGAAGCAACTAACGCTGTGGAGGGAGTGGCGTTTATATTTATATCAAAACCGTCGGCCGCGCTGCTTCTGTGATTTTCCCCTCTCCCTGGGGAAGTCGTTTCATTCTTCGGCGTTTCATTTCGCTTCGCGAAATTTTGGATTGCTACCCCGTATAGAGCCCTAAGACGTAGTTCTTCGTCAAAACTTCAAAATTTCATTTTAATTTTAGGTGCAACATGTTTGAGTTAATTTAAAAACATGTTGACCTTGGTTTAAGCCGAAGGATAAAAACTTAAAAAAAAATTGCTTCGGCCTCATTGGATTTTCAAAAATCCAGAGAGAAAAATATTTCTCAGCCTTCTAGAGCTTTTTTTCGGAGTTGCTTTATTTCAAGAAGTCTTTTAAAATGACGACAAAAACGAAAAGAAATCCCCAACGGTGGCAATAATTTAGGAACGGTACATTTTGTCAAAAAAAAAATGTTTTTTTTCGATTGCAAATTCGCTTTACTTTAACAGCGAGTTTTTCACCAATGTTTAACAGGTCGTATCGAGGTGCTCCGATTTGGATGAAACTTTCAGCGTTTGTTTGTCTATACATGAGACGAACTCATGCCAAATATGAGCCCTCTACGACAAAATGAAGTGGGGTAAAACGGGCTTTGAAGTTTGAGGACAAAAAAACATAAAATATCATAAAATTGCTCGCATTTTCGTAAAACTTCATCAATTCCTACTCTCTTAGATGCATTCGAAAGGTCTTTTGAAGCACTTCAAAATGTGCCATAGACATCCAGGATTGGTTTGACCTTTTCTCTTAGCTTTTGCAAATTACTGTGAAAAATTGATTTTTTTAAAACTTAATATCTTTTTGCAACAGCCTTCAACATCCATACTCCTATAGGTCAAAAGATAGGTAATTTCATGGACTAAAAGCCTATGGTATTAACTTTTTGGCCAATTGCAGTTTTACGGAAATGCGAGCAATTTTAAGATTTTTTTATGTTTTTTTGAACTCAAACTTCAAAGCCCGTTTTACCCCACTTCCCTTTGTCGTAGAGGGCTGCCTTTTTCCAGTTACAATCTGCCATCGTCAGCTCCTCTAGTGCCATGCTCATGGATATCCCTTCCGCATCCGTCAAGTACTGTGGCGTCATCCTTTCTTTCTTACGGAAAACAAACGCAAGGGTGTTTCACTCAATTCGCTGCTTCGCCGACACTGTAAACATTCGCCCTCAAAATGGTATTATCAATATATTCGTTGAAGTTCAGTTGTTCATCCAGCATGGTTTCGAGGTACAATTTCATCGTCTCCAACCTGTTCCACAACTTCTTCATCCGTCTGCAGTCGTTGGCTTGTCGTGTCGTCACCACCATGCACTTTGTCTTCGCGATGTTCAGCTGCTGCTTCTTGCATTTCAACCAGTCCGTGAATCCGACTAGCTCTCCGTTCATGGTGTCAAAGCACCTCATCGAAGCTGTCACCAATCATAAACAAAACCGTATCATCGGCGAACATTTTTACCTACAGGCTAATCCCAGTGCCTGTTTTCTGTCGTTTATGTACTGTACAGTATGAACAACAGTGGGCCTAGCACGCTTTCTTACGGTTCTCCGAGCTTGACTGCTGTTTCTGATAACACCTCGCTGTTGTGCCTTGTTACATGCGTCCGGCTTTTTAGTTTCGTCCGGTCAATGGTTTCGAAGGCCCGCTTTAATAACCACCTTGGTGCTTTTTTAAAAACTTCTGGTAGTTTTCAGTGTTGTATACTTTTCAGCACCCAAACCTTTACGCAGTGAGAAAGTCAGAAAGCCCATAATGTTCGAATACTAACCTGGCGATCACGCTGGCCGCCCCCAGCACGGTACAGATGGTGAACACGTGCTGCACCTGGAACACGTCCTCGTCGTACACGGCCAGCAGGAAGATCATCGAGGCGACCCCACCGCACAGGAAGGCCACATTTCTAAAATTAATCAGCAATTAAATTTTAAATATTTTGTAGGAGACCCGTACTGAAACCTACCTCGCAATCACCGTCAGCAGCGGCGACGAGAACGAGCTCATGTACTTGACGGCCGGGCGGTACGCCCGGGTGAGTCGGGCCTCCAACTCGTGGTCCAGTTCGTTAAAGTGGCGCAGGTACAGCTTACCGTACTGGGACCAGCAGCGGATGCCGAGCGTGCCGGGCTCCTTCTTGATCAGCTGGTGAACGGATTTAGGGTTAAGTATGAAGGTTTAAAAAATTGAAATTGACAAGCTCCTTACATCGACATAGTTGAAGAAGAAGAACATCAGCTGGCACAAAAAGATGAACGGCGACAGGATCAGGTTGAACATGGCCACCCAGAAGATTTGCGACGCCAGCCGATGCGAGAGCTCGATGCGGCGATTCGATCGCTTGAACTCCTCCCGCAGGTGCCAGTTGTTCTCGAACGGTGACCAGGGTCCCCCTGGAAGGAAGGATTTGTTAGTGACTATAACAGGTTGACGGGTTTGAAGGGACTTACAGAACAGGATTAATCCTACGTTGTAACGGAGCGCTTGACTCAAGCAGACTACGTTCCCCAGAAATGGCAGCTGTATCGTTGACGGAAGCAGCGATTTGTTCATCATTGCGACCATGTAGTTTTTGAACCTGCAAGAAGTCGGTTTGGTCAGTGCGAGTTGACTCGGCAGTTCAAGAAGAGGTTCACCTTAAAATCCTATGGTAGATATCTAGCTCAGTCAGTTGCTCCTTGTTGATGCTCATCTGGATCTCGGACTGCACCTCGCGGATCCGCTTCTGGACCTCGTGCCAGGTCAGGTTGTCGAGGTCGGCCTATAATTTGAACCATTTAGCTATCAAGAAGCTCCACAAACTTAAGAGAATCACTCACATCTTCAATCTTGAGCGCCATGTTGAAGAACTGCTTAATGTCCAGGAACTGCACAAACTGCAACAGGAAGCGCATCAACCGGAACACCCAAAAGACGCCGGCCAGAAACAACACCAGCCAGTCCAACCCTCCAAGTACGGCGACGCACTCGGACGGCGAAAGCATCGCCATCGGCAGCGTGACCTTGTCGTGCACGTTGGTATCGCTAGAATCAACCGTCGGTTAAGCTACGTCTCGTAACGAAACACAGAATCTTCTTACTTGAACAGGACGCCGTAGTCGACGCAGTTGAACATGTACGTGATCAGCACCACCACGAACACAAACTGGAACAGCTCGAACACCTTCTGCAGCATCATCACGTAAAAGCCGTGCTTTTGGTGGTAGCAGTAGACGCGCGTGAAGAACGAGTCCAGATCCTCGATGTGGTTCCATCGCGCTAGAGGTGGTGGAAAGGTATGGAACAATCATTGACAGGTCGCTTCGGCGGGAACGCACTGGATGATCTTCCCGCTTTCAGCGGATCGCTGACAGAAGAACGATCTTTTGAGTGCTTTTAAAATTGAGATACAGACGCAAATCAGCGCAGCTATCGCGAAGGAAACACTCAATACGGATAGGTTGGGGGTTGACTTGGCTTGAAACCGACACAGCTTCCACTGATTTCGATAAAATTCATCATAGACGCTGCAGTTACAGTCGCCCAAAGAGTCCTTTTGGGTGGGCCTCAGTCGAGCAAAATCCACTTCGTAACTGAAGTAGTTCCTCCACACAGACACCATGTTCGGAGCCGCCTTCATTGCGCAACGAAATCCTCTGTTGTCTCCCGAGACGATGCAGATGGTAACGTTGACTTTAGAAATCTTTCGTAGATGTTCCTTCAAGCTAGCGTTCCATATCGATCGTTCGATCGCCATCCGAATACCTCCAGATCCTTCTGAAGAACACTCAAATGACAGTGTGGCGTTCGGCGTTTCCCCTCCAAGGTTAACACATCTCAGGGTCATCCGGACACAATACGTGTCTGGAAAGTGGGGAAAGATTTTCTTGATCCATGCTTCTGATAAGCAAGCAATTGGCTCGGGAAATGGCGTGAAAGTTGGACACTTTTCCTGTGCCATGATCGCCGCAGCAGCGAACGCTGCGAAAACACCCCACTCTGGTCGCATCGTGAACCATTCTGACCTGTTGATTGGCTTATGTAGCTTGTAGTAACGGATTCCTGATTGTGGGAAATGGTGCAGCTGGGTTGGGAAATCGGGTCACCAGTTGTAGTGGCTACTATAAAATCGGGTATTTTTTGACGCATTAAAGGCATATTACAAAATCGTTTCCTTGGCAAGGGACTATATTTATCTATGGACTGCAACATAACTTCCGAATTATGACACCTCATACTAATCAGCTGGGAGTACCATTCGCGGAATCCATAATGGACCAAAAAGCTGGTTATTATTGGTCAGTTTTCTCTGTCCATCTTGGCTTGTTTTCTCGCCATCGTGGCTGTTTCACCTTTTCTGATTTCCTCGCAATCATATCGATATTGTTGGCATTGGCCAATAGTTGAACTAATTTGTCGAAACACCTATCAAGGGTTTGTTGATCAGCGTACAGGATAATCATCATTTCGGCATTACCATAATTTGCCTTGAAATCGATGAAGATGTCTTTCGTGAGCTTCCGGTACTTTGCCACTTCCGTCATTGTCTTGATTATTTGAGTACATTTGGATAACCTAAATTTAAATACAACCGCACTGGTAACGAATTTCAAAAACTAGGTTTAAAACGAGGGCGGATAGTCCATTTAAGTCGTGGCGTCTTGCTAGTTACAGGGTGACCACTCAAATCCCATTTTCAAATTCCCGACTTTTTTAAAAGCTCAAATATTAACCATTTAAAATATAAAAAATGATTTCAAACAAAAACTCTTTATAAAAAGTGAATATCAACAATCTAAAAGAAAAATCTAAATGCATTAAAAAAAAATCCAAGCTATTGAAAGTTTTCGAAAAAAAAGCAGAAACTTTACATAAATTTCCAAAAAATACTTAAGTTTTGATTCAAACAAGAAACATAAGCAATTAGTTATTGAAAAATAACCAAAAGCTTAACAGTACCGTAAAACGGGGTGACTTTGATAGCCGGGGTGATTTTGATAGGTTTACGATTTTTCCGCAAAATGGAGAGTACAATTAAAATACATTCGGAATTGTTTAGAATCATACTGACCGTGGTAGAGAAGTTTTCAAAGTACCTCAAAAACAACATTCCATAAAATTTTGAAAAGTGTAAAAAGTTAGTTAACTATAGTTAAGAAAATGTTGATGAAAGTCATTATTTTAAACTTATCAAAGTGTCATGATTTTCTCAATGAACATGATTTTAAATCGGAAAACGGAATGCATTTTCGTATTCTTTGGACAATTTTCCACTAGAAGAAGGTTTAATAAGTTTGTAAATAATAAATAATATGTGTTTTTGAAACAACATGAAAAAACCCGATTTAATATCACCAGAGGTGAAATAGAGCCTTTCTTACAAAATGATGAAACTCCGAGAAATATATTGGTGCAATTAATTTTTCAGAAACATAATGATACCATCCAGTGAGAACTTTACCTAAAACTTCGAATCATTTTAGGCTAAGCCGCAAATGCCATTTTTTTATATTTAAGAAGTACATTACTTGTCGCAAGATATTTAAATGTAATTAAGAAAAACATATTGGATTGACATTATTAGAAAAAAAAGGGTACTCAGTCTTTATTGTTAGTCTATGATTAACTTAAAAAAATATGTATCGCTATTGCACTTTGTCGATCAACTATGAGAAGCCAGAAAGAACACTTTCACGCGCAGCGTAAAACGCGCAAGCGTAAAGCGCTGGCGTTGAAGCTTCGACTTGACGACTTGTCGAGCTTTCGATCGAGAATGGGCTGGGACTTTGAATTTGATGTTCAGTTTTCTGTATGATTCTGTATAAAACCAAAAATTTAATAGGAAAAAATAGGGTAAACATAAGACGAAAAACACTAAAATCGCTATATTTCTGGAAATACATTTTGGAAATGCTTCAAATTTTGGGCCCAAACAGTTTATGGCGCATGTTTTCGAATGGCTTTTTGTTTGAAACTGAATTCTTTAAATTTGATAGTGTTATCTGTAAAATAGTCCAAAAAATACCTCTAAAAATGGCTTTGACCACATTTACTGGTCGAAAATTGTGAATCGAAAAATAAAATGTTCGTCTCCGACCCCACGGCTACAGATCTGACTTTTAAAAATTGTGGGTTTTACGAGCGGTTTTCCAGTGATGGAAGACACAAATTTTTAAGAGCGGATACAGACATCGCTCATGTATTTCAGAAAAAGAGCTCTCAAAAATCAGACTTTGAGTTCCGGGTTTCGGGCCAAAATTCAATCGAAAGAGCGCATCTAAACCTTCAATTTAATAATAGGATTTTTTCCTGGGACGAATCCTCGCCGTGCACGAATTTTTTTAGATTTCTGAAAAAAGCGTTTTTCCAAAAGCAAACCTTAAACCTTTCTTTTTTAAGAAAGGCAAAAAATCCAAATTTATAGGCAATTTCAGTAGAACAAATTTGATGTTACATGTAAAAACTTGTGATTCGTGCTTCGAATTCAGTATAAAAGTCATATAAATCGATAATTTTATAAACAAAACTAGTTTTAACAAATTTCCGGCAAAATTCAGACTTTTTAACAATTTTACCTGAAATTTATATGTATTTTGTTAAAAAGCTTATAAACTTAGTTAACAAAATATAAACATTGATTTTTTCTTAAAAACTATACCAGCTACTTTAGTGATGGTACATTTAACGTACAAATAAAGTTTGAACATCTTAAATATGATTTTAACAAGAAAACAATTACTATCAAAGTCACCCCGGAATTCAAACTAAGAATTTTCAACGTAATTTTTTTTCTAAACACTATTGAAAAATTTTTTTTTCCAAAAAGTGCATGGACTTTGTGTGGCCTACCCCAGTACATGTTTTAAAAATAATAATCTTGAGAAAAACCTTACCTGTTGGAAAATATTCCAAAAACAAATTGAAATCCTATCAAAGTCGGGGTGGTTTACGGTACTTATTGTTTAAATGTATATTTCTAAAATTGGCAAACGAATAGTTTTTGATACTTTGTTTCGACTGGTAATGGCTTAAATTTATAAATAATTCAATTTCAAATTTGATTTTTAATTTTATTTTAAATCAATAAATTTACTAATACTTACAAATAAGTTCAAGGCAAAAATATGGGAAAATATATGGGTAATTCTCCGCCAACTCACACAGCAGTTGGCCCGACCCCTCTTCGATTTGCTTGAAACTTTGTCCTAAGGGGTAACTTTTGTCCCTGATCACGAATCCGAGGTCCGTTTTTTGATATCTCGTGACGGAGGGGCGGTACGACCCCTTCCATTTTTGAACATGTGAAAAAAGAGGTGTTTTTCAATAATTTGCAGCCTGAAACGGTGATGAGATAGAAATTTGGTGTCAAAGGGACTTTTATGTAAAATTAGAATTCCGAAAAAACGTATTTTTCATCGAAAAAAACACTAAAAAAGTTTTAAAAATTCTCCCATTTTCCGTTACTCGACTGTAAAATTTTTTGGAACATGTCATTTTATGGGAAATTTAATGTACTTTTCGAATCTACATTGACCCAGAAGGATCATTTTTTCATTTAGAATAAAAATTTTCATTTTAAAATTTCGTGTTTTTTCTAACTTTGCAGGGTTATTTTTTAGAGTGTAACAATGATCTACAAAATTGTAGAGCAGACAATTACAAAAATTTTGATATATAGACATAAGGGGTTTGCTTTTAAACATCACGAGTTATCGCGATTTTACGAAAAAAAGTTTTGAAAAAGTTGGTCGTCATCGATCATGGCCGTTCATGGTCACCCGCGACAGACACGGACGACGAAACAAAGAAAAACGCAAAAAGTAACTTTTTCAAAACTTTTTTTCGTAAAATCGCGATAACTCGTGATGTTTATAAGCAAACCCCTTATGTCTATATATCAAATTTTTTGTAATTGTCTGCTCTACAATTTTGTAGAACATTGTTACACTCTAAAAAATAAACCTGCAAAGTTAGAAAAAACACGAAATTTTAAAATGAAAATTTTTATTCTAAATGAAAAAATGATCCTTCTGGGTCAATGTAGATTCGAAAAGTACATTAAATTTCCCATAAAATGACATGTTCCAAAAATTTTTACAGTCGAGTAACAGAAAATGGGAGAATTTTTAAAACTTTTTTAGTGTTTTTTTCGATGAAAAATACGTTTTTTCGGAATTCTGAGTACGCCATCAAATCGGGCGTCTAATTTTACACAAAAGTTCCTTTGACACCAATTTTTTATCTCATCACCGTTTCAGGCTGCAAATTATTGAAAAACACCTCTTTTTTCGCATGTTCAAAAATGGAAGGGGTCGTACCGCCCCTCCGTCACGAGATATCAAAAAACGGACCTCGGATTCGTGATCAGGGACAAAAGTTACCCCTTAGGACAAAATTTCAAGCAAATCGAAGAGGGGTCGGGGCAACTTTTCCCGATTTCGTGTGAGTTGGTAGAGAATTACCCATATTTTAAATTACATAATATTATATTATTTGAATATTTACCACAAAAAAAACCATTGCCAATATCTAGTTGGAATCTCTTTTCTAATAATCAATCAATGTGACAAAATGAACAGAATCATTACTTTACGCTGACCATAGTTGTTAAAATTAGGCTCAATTTTTATATTAGTTTTTTAAACATTGTTACTGTTTTTAGTTACATGTTGTTTGATAAACTAAAATTAATTAAAAAAAAATATTGATAATATATTGTAATGAAAATCTGTGTCAAATGCACCCAATATTTATAAGATTTTTTTATGTCTTAAATAACCTTTTCATTCTCAAAAAGATTGAAATAGTGAAAGGAACCTTAAATTTAACTTTGAGGCCTGATGGGTCATTATGGGTTATGTCCCAAATATCGAAATTTCCTAAACTAGCGTAAGAAAAAAGAATCATTTTCCCATCATTACCTTAATAAATATTTTTTGAAAATTCAGGCCTGAAAGGGTAAAGTAAGTCACTAAAGCAGAATGTTGTTGTTTATTTTATCAACGTGACTTTAACCTAGCAATGTCACTAAAAAACGTAGAACGAATGAAAGGAATTTGATTTGAAAATTGTATGAAATATTACAAAATTATTCAAGAGAGTTATAATTTCCATACAAGTATGCTTAGGATTCCCGACTTTTTGACAAAAATTTGCAAATTCCCAGCTTTTTCCCGTTTTTTTTTGAGGATTTTGGCGAATTCCCGACTTTTTCCCCACTGTCCTGATTTCCCGACTTGAGTGGCCACCCTGTAGTTGTCAGCACTTGTTGTTTCGTCTCGGGGTTGTTCCTTCTAGCGTAGTCCGAGTTTAACCTTTTGCCTCTTCCAGGAGTCTCGGGTGCCTGGGGGGTTATACCTTTGCCACTCTTCGTGTAGCTTGTGGATCCGTGGATTTTTCAGATGGCGTTTGGTGTCTACCAGGCTACCATTCCACTCTTTATTTATCTCGTGGTTAAAGGGGTCCCGGGACATCCGGTCGCGACAGTGGGTACAACGCGTACACTACAGCTACACTTGGTTCCAGAAGGCTAAGCAGCGTCTCTTAAATGTTGCTTCCGATGTAGTTCTCTTGGTATTAGCAGGCAGCATGTTCCAGAACTAGCAAAAGCCAACGTGTTGTTTCGTGGAAGAATCAGGTTTAGCTGGCGACGTGTTTCACCATAATCCGTTCGAAAATTGAGGTCAGCTCCACTTCGTGTCGTGACCGTTGAGGACGACCTTATCAAGGTGCTCTTTGAACATCGGCAAAGGTTACCAGACCTTAAGGACTTGTAGGTACGACTACCGATGATGAGGCGAATTTCTCTGCTGAAGTCGTTTTCTGACGTAACCGACGATCCGAGGTATACAAACTCCTGCTTGGCCTCAAACTCGTCTTGGTCGATCGTCACGATTTTTCTAATACAAGCTTATACAAGTTAAGGAATGTTGGACCATCTTGTTCTGCCTAATGTTTCAGCTTGGTGTATTTTTCGGCTAAGGCCAGCTAAGCACTCAAACTGGGTCGGTTGATAATCGTTACTTGATTGGGATTTGGTACTGGTGACATTTTTGTGGGATTTGGCATAGCAAAAAGATTTTTCACGTAACCGGCTTGGTACGTCCAACCAAAATCCTTTACTTGCTCTAACAGACGACAGAAAGTGATCGCTCTGTACTGTATCTTTCCAATCATCCGACAGCTGACCTTTGGCCTAGGTCTTGAGGTCGTATTTCCAAAACTATTTTTTTTTTCAGTTGCTTGTGTTGTTCTAAAGATTCTTCTGGTTATCTGCCTGTGTTAACATATAGAGTCGCTAGTTGTAGGTATTTGTCAAACTAATTGTACGCTGCAAATTCAGTTGCAGTTCATGACTTGCTTCGATCTTCTTCTTGAACACTCCTCCTCTAAGGTTGATGCACATTAAACTACGCTTCTCTACCAGCTGCGTACGCTTTAACAGCTAAGTGAGTCCATTGACACATCTTGTTGTCCGTGCTCACATATTTGAGTTTCAGCAATTTGTTCCAGGGAATTCCTGATGTAGTGGTGCTGGATGATGCCGTGCTTCGTGCGACGGTTGTAGCCACCGTTTTTGGCAACGGCGATAGAACTCTAGTTTTCACATTGAATCTCAGTGCCACGAAGGTTTCGCAGCAGCAGAATCGGCTCAGGGTCATGACCGCGAACGGAATATCAGGCTACGTGGTCTTCGAACTTATCTCGTTCGATAGCTTCTCACTCGAGTTTATCAGGATCCTAGCAGGCTTGCACTCGCTTTGTCAAAGGCCTTCGCAAAGTCCACGTCAGCTGAATCATCTTGACACAGTTTCTCAAAACTGGAATTCATCAAACTAACGTACAGCATCAAGTTCGAAACTGTAGATCGTTTCTTCACGAATCCATGCTGAAACTCCGATATGATGGGGACTGCGGCAGCGTGCATTCTTTGGCGATTCAGTAGTTCTAGAACTTCTGGCAGGCAGGAGAGTGTTGAGATCGGTCTATAGTTTTGAACATCCTTTCTTCGCCCAGAATGGTTAATTGGCGTAATGGCATCAACTTTCCACACATCTCGGAAATGGCTTTTTGTAGGCAAGGGTGTGCAGCATACCACCATACTTTTTTTTTGTTTGGTCGATCTCTAGCGATCCGTTCTCTCGGTACGATGATCCCAAGAAACCATGAGCTCTTTCATTCCGTCCAGCACATGAAAGGCTGTCTCCAGCTTGTTATTTCTTGCCGCAGCTCTGGTAGATTGTTCAACTCCTCTCTTTACACTCAATATGTCGGAAAGTATGCGGATTCTTCCATCAAATTTGAGAGACTTGCAGTTCCACGTTCCGAGCTTCCAATCATGAAAACCCGTTTTGTCCTGAACACTTTCCAGGATTTGCTGAGCTTCTTGTAGAACTTGCGCGTTTCATTGGAGCGATACAGCTGTTCCATGTCCAAACATATCAACATTTCGGCTCGCGGCACGAAGCCTTTGCGGGATTGACTGAGTTTCTTGTAGAACTTGTGCGTTTCGTTGGAACGGCTTGCGATACTCACCCTTGTTCGTTTCCGGCACGACGTGGATCACCAGCCCGCTGCTCTGGGGCGTTTCCTCCTCGTCGATTGTGGGTGACCGCTTGGCATTGCCGCCCTGGTCCGTCGCAAACGGATTCGTGTCCTGGTTGGTCAGCGTGTCGTAAGATTTCGTATCGTGTCGGTTGGTGGCCATGGTTGGGAGGAACTTCGCGCTCGTACTGGAACGAGAAGAATTTAGAAGCTGCTGTTTAACCAAGTGTAATGAACGATTCGATTGCAAACAAAGCAAAGCGAAGCTGTTTCGAGAGTTTGTGTTCTCGATCTTGAAGCTGTTTTTTTTTACCTTTTATGGGGTGGAAATTGCCTCACTGCGTCACATCTTCCAGTTCCGGGGAAGCGGCCACCGCAGATGTCCCGGATGGGGTCGCTTTCAGCGACCAGCGGAAAGAATCAAGCAAGGAAGCCAACAATTTTCACGAGTTTGTCTGCGAAGCAAAAAAAGGAAGGTTCAAGGCAAAAGGCGTTCGATTAACGAATTGAAAAAAATGGACAAGCTAAAAAGAAGCGAAAAGAGAGCCACTTCGTCACACTCACACCTGGTCGAGTTCGAGAGGGAGAGAGAGCTTTGATAGTGTTTATTCCACCAGCTGATTTTCATTTACATACAGGAAAGACCTAAAACTCGGACGCGCGACGACGCAAAATGGATTCGCAATTTAATCACTCACTAACCAAACTCGTGTGTTGTGTTGATTCTTACTAAATTGTAAACACAATCGTAGCAGGCTAGACGGGCGAGTGGACTTAGTTTGCCACTTGCGAAATTAAAATTCGTAAATAAATAACAAGCAAAAACGCGTAGCAGGCTAGATTAGACAAACAGCAAAAAAAATATACTAATAAATATTTACTACAAACAAAAATAACAAAAACAAGAAGAGCAACAGACAAAAACAGAAGCAGCTGAGCTGAGAGAGCGAGAAACAGAGAGAGAGAGAGAAGGAAGAAGACAACTAAAACAGCCCATACATCAAAGCGATAAAAAAAACTGTTCAGGAAACAAAGAAAGCAAAATTTTGAACGCAATTTATTTCACGCGACGCAATCAAAAACCTGCCTCCTTGCACATGGCGAAACTAAACGAGGCCACGCGTGAAGTCGTAGCAAGAGCAGTGAAAAGAACAACCATTTTCTCCTTACCTTAAATCTAGCGACACTTTTCAAGCGCAGAATTTCCACTCCCAAACTTGTGTGAATCTAACTCTTGGTGAAAAAAAAACACTTTGCTTCTTCTGACGTTCTTCTCTCGCGATTGATCTGCTGCTGCTGAATGAATCCGTTTTTGTTTAGGCGAGATGGACCAACTGCGGTCTTAGCCTGTCAGCCCAAAGGAAAAAAAAAAAAAAAAAAAGAATCCGTTTTTGCACTCCCCCGTTCCATCAGCGGACAGGTAGATTTGCGGGAGTGTGCGTGCGTGATGTTTTTGTTTTACCTGTGGCGTTTCGGAACTGTCAGGGGAGGTGTTCGAAAAAAAAATCAGTAGTTGGATTCTGCAAAAGGACACGCTGAAAAATATATTTGTTTTCTTAAACTTCGGACGAATCTTTTGTATTTTTATTTTGGATGAAACTTTGTATAAACATTTTCCACGACCAAAGAAGACATTTCATATTATTAGTGCGTCATTTCAAGTCTCAAGCTTGGCGGTTAAGACCTGCGTGCTGAAAAGGCAGAATCCGTAACGTGATTTTCGAATGCTCCCCGCTGCTCCCCATTAATACAACTGCACTACAGCTGTAAACATAGTCAAAGTTCATGCTCAAAGATGACATATTTTTTGCTGCTGAAGTGGCTTGTTTTGAAACATTTCGGATCTGCTGATGTTAAAGTTTTCGCTGAAAAATTAGGTGTTTCGCGCATTTTTTGTTCGTAGACTAAACGAAGATCAGCCAAAAGAATCCTTTTTTGCTTTCCACGTGACGAAAAAATGCTTCAGAAGTGGGTGGAATTCAGTGAATGAGAAGAGCAACCGAATGGAAGTTCCATGATTGTGTATCTTTGAAGCGAAATGATAATACAATATTATTTGGCAGGTGCCAATCATAGTTATTGATCATTCATCGCTAACATTTCAAAAAGTTACAAAACATAGGTTTTGCATGAGACATGCTTATTGAAATGTTAGCGACGAATTGGGTCCTAAAATGAAGCTTAGATTGCTGATATTATTGTTTACAACGATAAAGCTTATTTTTCTGAGTACAATGACCCTTTGTACGACCACAAAGAGTTTAAAATGGATTTTTAAATCAATTTTGAAAAATTAACCTCGCGGTCCTTCTTGACAGAAAAGCTCCTACTTGACAGCTCGTTCCAAGGGGACCATAGTTGATCCATCGAAAAAATGTTGTCTCGTCATATTTTTTTTGCATTAAAATGAAAAAAAGTGATCAGAAATGGTTTTTAATCGTGTTTTTTACCGTTGTACATACAAATTGACATAGAGCTTTAGTACCCAATTGGGCCAATCTTGATTTCAACCACCTTTTTTAAGATTTATTGACTTCGAATACCTCAAAAGCTTGACGCCATCGACTTTTTATTTCCAGACAAAATATTATTTTAATTATAGATCGATTACAATACTTGCCGCTTCTTGGCATCATTTTGCAAACAGTAAAGCGGTATATGCACTTCAGAAGGAACCGGTCAAGAAAAAAATCAAATGGACAGCAGAGGCAGCTAAAGCAAGCCAGAGAGGGTGAAGAAAAGCCCCAAGAAATCGCTCCCACGCATTTGTTCTGCTGTTCGTAAAGCTGTTTCTTGACCCCTTTACTTCCGATCTGTGTACTAGCCTCAAATTGGTTCCGCTTTGACAGTTCTAAATTGAGGCCGCTTTAAAATAAATCTTTCCCAGTTCCTGAGGGGAACACCCTTGAAGAGTATCGGGGCCGGCATTTACAAAGCGGATTCAGTGGCAGTTTCAATCTCAACTTAATGTTAACATGTTAAGGTTAATGTTAACATTCCATAGGTCGCCTTCCTAAGGTGTCGTGATAAGGTCCAGTTTGTGACGATACACTACCTTCCCTTTACTAAGCAATCGAATCCAGAAGAGAAACGATCACCAGTTGTGTTGGTCCGAGCCGGGATTTGAACCCCGATCTACCGCTTACTAGGCGGGAGCGTTACCACTAGGCTACGGCCGCTTTGCGAACCACTATTCTGCACCCAGGTTAAGACAAGTTGCACATTCTTTCTTAAATATGGTTTTAAAGCCCTATGCATGATCAAAAACAATTTCTTATAACTTTTAGGGTGTGTTCTCATAACTCCAGAATTGACGTAAATTCGCAAAAGACGTCTTTGAATTAACGTCGAACCGATTGGTTTGTGTCTTCGGAAAAAGTAAACCGCTAACGTTTTTTATAGCGGAAAACCGCACCAGATGGCAGTGATCGCACATTTTCTGTAAATGCTTAACTTTTGAAAACGACGAAACTCTGGAATAAATTTTGAAAATGACTTATATTTTTAAAGCCAAAAATAAAAATTGACAATTTAACTGATTCGGGTGTTTAGGGTGTTATTGCGACTGCTTAATTTGCGTTTAGATTGTCCATAACTGTAGAGATCTAACCTCTAAGTAATAATAACTAGAAATAGGGATAACTCGATGTAAGAGTGCAGAGTGTCAGGCAGACGGAGCGGGTCGTGAGTGGCAGCGGTCGAGAAATAAACAAAGTGATTTTTGATTGAAAAGCTACTGTTTTCTTTATGTTTATATTACGAAATGAAGCGGAAATCACAACATTTGGCGACGAGGATTAAAGATAAGTATATTTTGTTAAGAAATCTAACGGGTTTGAAGTGTTTTTTTGTTGTCAGTGGAAACCTGGGTCAGCAACAGTCATGGCCAAGCTTCCCTGCACCGTGCGGTACACGCGGTACACTTGCACCTCGGGTTTGCTTTGCGCCTGCTTTGTTCGGTTTACACCCGTACCCGACTCACACGAACCGAGGGTATTTTGGTTCATCGCACCAGCGCACCACGACACTCTCGGTTCGCCGCGTCGGTTTTGTGTCTGGCACTCACCCATGGCATGAACCCGGTGTATGAGCCAAGGTGCTTCACTCGATACGAGCCGAGGTACGTGCCGTGGTACGCGCTGGCGGTACAAAACGGGTTCAATACCACGGCGCGTACCACGGCACGCTGGGTTCATGCCATGGGTGAGTGCCAGACACAAAACCGATGGTGCGAGCCGAGAGTGTCGTGGTGCGCTGGTACGATATACCAAGATACCAATACACAAATGGGTTCAGGCACGTACCGAAGCTAGAAAACCAAACCCGCGGTGTGCGTTGGCACTGGCGCATGGGAAGCTTGGTCATGGCTGACGTTTTACGTTGAAGGTACACGCTGCGCTGATCTTACACAATGTGAAATAAGTTTAGGCCGTGTACCCAAAATTGGGTACTTTAATATTGTGAAAAAGATTTGAAGCTGAGAGGGAAGGTTTTGGTTGTTATCTTTGAGATTAGGGAAAAGCGAGTGAGTTTAGGAAAATAAGGTTTGAGAAGGAATATTTTCTCTGATCGGACAATGTATTGTTTCCTTTAAAAAAATATATATATATATATATATTTTGGTTTATAGTTATTGAAGACAAATGTGTGTACGTGCGCAGTGTTAAAAGATTTTATGAGGATGGAACTAGACAGGAAGTTTAACTCGCATTTGCTGATTTAAAGTTCATGTAGATATTTTGTATCAGGAGGGCAAAGTCAAGAAAAAATTCTTCCTATAAACTTTGAAATAAATAGTGACGGTAACCTAAGCATTGCTCGACTTTTTGAAAGAGGTTCTAGAGTGGCATGTAGCATGGTAGGTTTAATTTTTCGGTGAACATGTTTTCGGTTTACACCGTGAGGAATGAAAAAAATAAATAAGTCCAACACCGTGAGGTTTTTCGGTGGATATGTTTTCGGTTTTACACCGTGAGGAATTGAAAAATTAATCAATCTAACACCGTGAGGTTTTTCGGTGAACATGTTTTCGGTTTACACCGTGAGGAATGAAAAAAATAAATAAATCCAACACCGGGAGGTTTTTCGGTGGACATGTTTTCGGTTTTACACCGTGAGGAATGAAAAAAATAAATAAGTCCAACACCGTGAGGTTTTTCGGTGGATATGTTTTCGGTTTTACACCGTGAGGAATTGAAAAATTAATCAATCTAACACCGTGAGGTTTTTCGGTGAACATGTTTTCGGTTTACACCGTGAGGAATCAAAATATAAATAAATCCAACACCGTGAGGTTTTTCGGTGAACATGTTTTCGGTTTACACCGTGAGGAATGAAAAAATAAATAAATCCAACACCGTGAGGTTTTTCGGTGGTTGTTTTCGGTTTTACACCGTGAGGAATTGGAAAATTAATCAATCTAACACCGTGAGGTTTTTCGGTGAACATGTTTTCGGTTTTACACCGTGAGGAATGAAAAAAATAAATAAGTCCAACACCGTGAGGTTTTTCGGTGGATATGTTTCGGTTTTACACCGTGAGGAATTGAAAAATTAATCAATCTAACACCGTGAGGTTTTTCGGTGAACATGTTTTCGGTTTACACCGTGAGGAATCAAAATATATATAAATCCAACACCGTGAGGTTTTTCGGTGAACATGTTTTCGGTTTACACCGTGAGGAATGAAAAAAATAAATAAATCCAACACCGTGAGGTTTTTCGGTGAACATGTTTTCGGTTTTACACCGTGAGGAATGAAAAAAATAAATAAGTCCAACACCGTGAGGTTTTTCGGTGGATATGTTTTCGGTTTTACACCGTGAGGAATTGAAAAATCAATCAATCTAACACCGTGAGGTTTTTCGGTGAACATGTTTTCGGTTTACACCGTGAGGAATCAAAATATAAATAAATCCAACACCGTGAGGTTTTTCGGTGAACATGTTTTCGGTTTACACCGTGAGGAATGAAAAAATAAATAAATCCAACACCGTGAGGTTTTTCGGTGGTTGTTTTCGGTTTTACACCGTGAGGAATTGGAAAATTAATCAATCTAACACCGTGAGGTTTTTCGGTGAACATGTTTTCGGTTTTACACCGTGAGGAATTGAAAAATTAACCAATCCAACACCGTGAGGTTTTTCGGTGAACATGTTTTCGGTTTACACCGTGAGGAATGAAAAAAATAAATAAATCCAACACCGTGAGGTTTTTCGGTGGACATGTTTTCGGTTTTACACCGTGAGGAATGAAAACAAAAATAAATAAATCCAACACCGTGAGGTTTTTCGGTGAACATGTTTTCGGTTTACACCGTAAGGAATGAAAAAAATAAATAAATCCAACACCGTGAGGTTTTTCGGTGGACATGCTTTCGGTTTTACACCGTGAGGAATGAATAAAATAAATAAATCCAACACCGTGAGGTTTTTCGGTGGTTGTTTTCGGTTTTACACCGTGAGGAATTGGAAAATTAATCAATCTAACACCGTGAGGTTTTTCGGTGAACATGTTTTCGGTTTTACACCGTGAGGAATGAAAAAAATAAATAAGTCCAACACCGTGAGGTTTTTCGGTGGATATGTTTCGGTTTTACACCGTGAGGAATTGAAAAATTAACCAATCCAACACCGTGAGGTTTTTCGGTGAACATGTTTTCGGTTTACACCGTGAGGAATGAAAAAAATAAATAAATCCAACACCGTGAGGTTTTTCGGTGGTTGTTTTCGGTTTTACACCGTGAGGAATTGGAAAATTAATCAATCTAACACCGTGAGGTTTTTCGGTGAACATGTTTTCGGTTTTACACCGTGAGGAATGAAAAAAATAAATAAGTCCAACACCGTGAGGTTTTTCGGTGGATATGTTTCGGTTTTACACCGTGAGGAATTGAAAAATTAATCAATCTAACACCGTGAGGTTTTTCGGTGAACATGTTTTCGGTTTACACCGTGAGGAATCAAAATATATATAAATCCAACACCGTGAGGTTTTTCGGTGAACATGTTTTCGGTTTACACCGTGAGGAATGAAAAAAATAAATAAATCCAACACCGTGAGGTTTTTCGGTGAACATGTTTTCGGTTTTACACCGTGAGGAATGAAAAAAATAAATAAGTCCAACACCGTGAGGTTTTTCGGTGGATATGTTTTCGGTTTTACACCGTGAGGAATTGAAAAATCAATCAATCTAACACCGTGAGGTTTTTCGGTGAACATGTTTTCGGTTTACACCGTGAGGAATCAAAATATAAATAAATCCAACACCGTGAGGTTTTTCGGTGAACATGTTTTCGGTTTACACCGTGAGGAATGAAAAAATAAATAAATCCAACACCGTGAGGTTTTTCGGTGGTTGTTTTCGGTTTTACACCGTGAGGAATTGGAAAATTAATCAATCTAACACCGTGAGGTTTTTCGGTGAACATGTTTTCGGTTTTACACCGTGAGGAATTGAAAAATTAACCAATCCAACACCGTGAGGTTTTTCGGTGAACATGTTTTCGGTTTACACCGTGAGGAATGAAAAAAATAAATAAATCCAACACCGTGAGGTTTTTCGGTGGACATGTTTTCGGTTTTACACCGTGAGGAATGAAAACAAAAATAAATAAATCCAACACCGTGAGGTTTTTCGGTGAACATGTTTTCGGTTTACACCGTAAGGAATGAAAAAAATAAATAAGTCCAACACCGTGAGGTTTTTCGGTGGATATGTTTTCGGTTTTACACCGTGAGGAATTGAAAAATTAATCAATCTAACACCGTGAGGTTTTTCGGTGAACATGTTTTCGGTTTACACCGTGAGGAATCAAAATATAAATAAATCCAACACCGTGAGGTTTTTCGGTGAACATGTTTTCGGTTTACACCGTGAGGAATGAAAAAATAAATAAATCCAACACCGTGAGGTTTTTCGGTGGTTGTTTTCGGTTTTACACCGTGAGGAATTGGAAAATTAATCAATCTAACACCGTGAGGTTTTTCGGTGAACATGTTTTCGGTTTTACACCGTGAGGAATGAAAAAAATAAATAAGTCCAACACCGTGAGGTTTTTCGGTGGATATGTTTCGGTTTTACACCGTGAGGAATTGAAAAATTAACCAATCCAACACCGTGAGGTTTTTCGGTGAACATGTTTTCGGTTTACACCGTGAGGAATGAAAAAAATAAATAAATCCAACACCGTGAGGTTTTTCGGTGGTTGTTTTCGGTTTTACACCGTGAGGAATTGGAAAATTAATCAATCTAACACCGTGAGGTTTTTCGGTGAACATGTTTTCGGTTTTACACCGTGAGGAATGAAAAAAATAAATAAGTCCAACACCGTGAGGTTTTTCGGTGGATATGTTTCGGTTTTACACCGTGAGGAATTGAAAAATTAATCAATCTAACACCGTGAGGTTTTTCGGTGAACATGTTTTCGGTTTACACCGTGAGGAATCAAAATATATATAAATCCAACACCGTGAGGTTTTTCGGTGAACATGTTTTCGGTTTACACCGTGAGGAATGAAAAAAATAAATAAATCCAACACCGTGAGGTTTTTCGGTGAACATGTTTTCGGTTTTACACCGTGAGGAATGAAAAAAATAAATAAGTCCAACACCGTGAGGTTTTTCGGTGGATATGTTTTCGGTTTTACACCGTGAGGAATTGAAAAATCAATCAATCTAACACCGTGAGGTTTTTCGGTGAACATGTTTTCGGTTTACACCGTGAGGAATCAAAATATAAATAAATCCAACACCGTGAGGTTTTTCGGTGAACATGTTTTCGGTTTACACCGTGAGGAATGAAAAAATAAATAAATCCAACACCGTGAGGTTTTTCGGTGGTTGTTTTCGGTTTTACACCGTGAGGAATTGGAAAATTAATCAATCTAACACCGTGAGGTTTTTCGGTGAACATGTTTTCGGTTTTACACCGTGAGGAATTGAAAAATTAACCAATCCAACACCGTGAGGTTTTTCGGTGAACATGTTTTCGGTTTACACCGTGAGGAATGAAAAAAATAAATAAATCCAACACCGTGAGGTTTTTCGGTGGACATGTTTTCGGTTTTACACCGTGAGGAATGAAAACAAAAATAAATAAATCCAACACCGTGAGGTTTTTCGGTGAACATGTTTTCGGTTTACACCGTAAGGAATGAAAAAAATAAATAAATCCAACACCGTGAGGTTTTTCGGTGGACATGCTTTCGGTTTTACACCGTGAGGAATGAATAAAATAAATAAATCCAACACCGTGAGGTTTTTCGGTGGACATGTTTTCGGTTTTACACCGTGAGGAATGAAAAAAATAAATAAGTCCAACACCGTGAGGTTTTTCGGTGGATATGTTTTCGGTTTTACACCGTGAGGAATTGAAAAATTAATCAATCTAACACCGTGAGGTTTTTCGGTGAACATGTTTTCGGTTTACACCGTGAGGAATCAAAATATAAATAAATCCAACACCGTGAGGTTTTTCGGTGAACATGTTTTCGGTTTACACCGTGAGGAATGAAAAAATAAATAAATCCAACACCGTGAGGTTTTTCGGTGGTTGTTTTCGGTTTTACACCGTGAGGAATTGGAAAATTAATCAATCTAACACCGTGAGGTTTTTCGGTGAACATGTTTTCGGTTTTACACCGTGAGGAATGAAAAAAATAAATAAGTCCAACACCGTGAGGTTTTTCGGTGGATATGTTTCGGTTTTACACCGTGAGGAATTGAAAAATTAATCAATCTAACACCGTGAGGTTTTTCGGTGAACATGTTTTCGGTTTACACCGTGAGGAATCAAAATATATATAAATCCAACACCGTGAGGTTTTTCGGTGAACATGTTTTCGGTTTACACCGTGAGGAATGAAAAAAATAAATAAATCCAACACCGTGAGGTTTTTCGGTGAACATGTTTTCGGTTTTACACCGTGAGGAATGAAAAAAATAAATAAGTCCAACACCGTGAGGTTTTTCGGTGGATATGTTTTCGGTTTTACACCGTGAGGAATTGAAAAATCAATCAATCTAACACCGTGAGGTTTTTCGGTGAACATGTTTTCGGTTTACACCGTGAGGAATCAAAATATAAATAAATCCAACACCGTGAGGTTTTTCGGTGAACATGTTTTCGGTTTACACCGTGAGGAATGAAAAAATAAATAAATCCAACACCGTGAGGTTTTTCGGTGGTTGTTTTCGGTTTTACACCGTGAGGAATTGGAAAATTAATCAATCTAACACCGTGAGGTTTTTCGGTGAACATGTTTTCGGTTTTACACCGTGAGGAATTGAAAAATTAACCAATCCAACACCGTGAGGTTTTTCGGTGAACATGTTTTCGGTTTACACCGTGAGGAATGAAAAAAATAAATAAATCCAACACCGTGAGGTTTTTCGGTGGACATGTTTTCGGTTTTACACCGTGAGGAATGAAAACAAAAATAAATAAATCCAACACCGTGAGGTTTTTCGGTGAACATGTTTTCGGTTTACACCGTAAGGAATGAAAAAAATAAATAAATCCAACACCGTGAGGTTTTTCGGTGGACATGCTTTCGGTTTTACACCGTGAGGAATGAATAAAATAAATAAATCCAACACCGTGAGGTTTTTCGGTGGTTGTTTTCGGTTTTACACCGTGAGGAATTGGAAAATTAATCAATCTAACACCGTGAGGTTTTTCGGTGAACATGTTTTCGGTTTTACACCGTGAGGAATGAAAAAAATAAATAAGTCCAACACCGTGAGGTTTTTCGGTGGATATGTTTCGGTTTTACACCGTGAGGAATTGAAAAATTAACCAATCCAACACCGTGAGGTTTTTCGGTGAACATGTTTTCGGTTTACACCGTGAGGAATGAAAAAAATAAATAAATCCAACACCGTGAGGTTTTTCGGTGGTTGTTTTCGGTTTTACACCGTGAGGAATTGGAAAATTAATCAATCTAACACCGTGAGGTTTTTCGGTGAACATGTTTTCGGTTTTACACCGTGAGGAATGAAAAAAATAAATAAGTCCAACACCGTGAGGTTTTTCGGTGGATATGTTTCGGTTTTACACCGTGAGGAATTGAAAAATTAATCAATCTAACACCGTGAGGTTTTTCGGTGAACATGTTTTCGGTTTACACCGTGAGGAATCAAAATATATATAAATCCAACACCGTGAGGTTTTTCGGTGAACATGTTTTCGGTTTACACCGTGAGGAATGAAAAAAATAAATAAATCCAACACCGTGAGGTTTTTCGGTGAACATGTTTTCGGTTTTACACCGTGAGGAATGAAAAAAATAAATAAGTCCAACACCGTGAGGTTTTTCGGTGGATATGTTTTCGGTTTTACACCGTGAGGAATTGAAAAATCAATCAATCTAACACCGTGAGGTTTTTCGGTGAACATGTTTTCGGTTTACACCGTGAGGAATCAAAATATAAATAAATCCAACACCGTGAGGTTTTTCGGTGAACATGTTTTCGGTTTACACCGTGAGGAATGAAAAAATAAATAAATCCAACACCGTGAGGTTTTTCGGTGGTTGTTTTCGGTTTTACACCGTGAGGAATTGGAAAATTAATCAATCTAACACCGTGAGGTTTTTCGGTGAACATGTTTTCGGTTTTACACCGTGAGGAATTGAAAAATTAACCAATCCAACACCGTGAGGTTTTTCGGTGAACATGTTTTCGGTTTACACCGTGAGGAATGAAAAAAATAAATAAATCCAACACCGTGAGGTTTTTCGGTGGACATGTTTTCGGTTTTACACCGTGAGGAATGAAAACAAAAATAAATAAATCCAACACCGTGAGGTTTTTCGGTGAACATGTTTTCGGTTTACACCGTAAGGAATGAAAAAAATAAATAAATCCAACACCGTGAGGTTTTTCGGTGGACATGTTTTCGGTTTTACACCGTGAGGAATTGAAAAATTAATCAATCCAACACCGTGAGGTTTTTCGGTGAACATGTTTTCGGTTTTACACCGTGAGGAATCAAAATATAAATAAATCCAACACCGTGAGGTTTTTCGGTGAACATGTTTTCGGTTTTACACCGTGAGGAATGAAAATAATAAATAAATCCAACACCGTGAGGTTTTTCGGTGAACATGTTTTCGGTTTTACACCGTGAGGAATCAAAATATAAATAAATCCAACACCGTGAGGTTTTTCGGTGAACATGTTTTCGGTTTTACACCGTGAGGAATGAAAATAATAAATAAATCCAACACCGTGAGGTTTTTCGGTGGATATGTTTCGGTTTTACACCGTGAGGAATTGAAAAATTAACCAATCCAACACCGTGAGGTTTTTCGGTGAACATGTTTTCGGTTTACACCGTGAGGAATGAAAAAAATAAATAAATCCAACACCGTGAGGTTTTTCGGTGGTTGTTTTCGGTTTTACACCGTGAGGAATTGGAAAATTAATCAATCTAACACCGTGAGGTTTTTCGGTGAACATGTTTTCGGTTTTACACCGTGAGGAATGAAAAAAATAAATAAGTCCAACACCGTGAGGTTTTTCGGTGGATATGTTTCGGTTTTACACCGTGAGGAATTGAAAAATTAATCAATCTAACACCGTGAGGTTTTTCGGTGAACATGTTTTCGGTTTACACCGTGAGGAATCAAAATATATATAAATCCAACACCGTGAGGTTTTTCGGTGAACATGTTTTCGGTTTACACCGTGAGGAATGAAAAAAATAAATAAATCCAACACCGTGAGGTTTTTCGGTGAACATGTTTTCGGTTTTACACCGTGAGGAATGAAAAAAATAAATAAGTCCAACACCGTGAGGTTTTTCGGTGGATATGTTTTCGGTTTTACACCGTGAGGAATTGAAAAATCAATCAATCTAACACCGTGAGGTTTTTCGGTGAACATGTTTTCGGTTTACACCGTGAGGAATCAAAATATAAATAAATCCAACACCGTGAGGTTTTTCGGTGAACATGTTTTCGGTTTACACCGTGAGGAATGAAAAAATAAATAAATCCAACACCGTGAGGTTTTTCGGTGGTTGTTTTCGGTTTTACACCGTGAGGAATTGGAAAATTAATCAATCTAACACCGTGAGGTTTTTCGGTGAACATGTTTTCGGTTTTACACCGTGAGGAATTGAAAAATTAACCAATCCAACACCGTGAGGTTTTTCGGTGAACATGTTTTCGGTTTACACCGTGAGGAATGAAAAAAATAAATAAATCCAACACCGTGAGGTTTTTCGGTGGACATGTTTTCGGTTTTACACCGTGAGGAATGAAAACAAAAATAAATAAATCCAACACCGTGAGGTTTTTCGGTGAACATGTTTTCGGTTTACACCGTAAGGAATGAAAAAAATAAATAAATCCAACACCGTGAGGTTTTTCGGTGGACATGCTTTCGGTTTTACACCGTGAGGAATGAATAAAATAAATAAATCCAACACCGTGAGGTTTTTCGGTGGACATGTTTTCGGTTTTACACCGTGAGAAATGAAAAAATAAATAAATCCTACACCGTGAGGTTTTTCGGTGGATATGTTTTCGGTGGACATGTTTTCAGTTTTACACCGTGAGGAATTGAAAAATTAATCAATCTAACACCGTGAGGTTTTTCGGTGGACATGTTTTCGGTTTACACCGTGAGGAATGAAAAAAATAAATAAGTCCAACACCGTGAGGTTTTTCGGTGGATATGTTTCGGTTTTACACCGTGAGGAATTGAAAAATTAATCAATCTAACACCGTGAGGTTTTTCGGTGAACATGTTTTCGGTTTACACCGTGAGGAATCAAAATATATATAAATCCAACACCGTGAGGTTTTTCGGTGAACATGTTTTCGGTTTACACCGTGAGGAATGAAAAAAATAAATAAATCCAACACCGTGAGGTTTTTCGGTGAACATGTTTTCGGTTTTACACCGTGAGGAATGAAAAAAATAAATAAGTCCAACACCGTGAGGTTTTTCGGTGGATATGTTTTCGGTTTTACACCGTGAGGAATTGAAAAATCAATCAATCTAACACCGTGAGGTTTTTCGGTGAACATGTTTTCGGTTTACACCGTGAGGAATCAAAATATAAATAAATCCAACACCGTGAGGTTTTTCGGTGAACATGTTTTCGGTTTACACCGTGAGGAATGAAAAAATAAATAAATCCAACACCGTGAGGTTTTTCGGTGGTTGTTTTCGGTTTTACACCGTGAGGAATTGGAAAATTAATCAATCTAACACCGTGAGGTTTTTCGGTGAACATGTTTTCGGTTTTACACCGTGAGGAATTGAAAAATTAACCAATCCAACACCGTGAGGTTTTTCGGTGAACATGTTTTCGGTTTACACCGTGAGGAATGAAAAAAATAAATAAATCCAACACCGTGAGGTTTTTCGGTGGACATGTTTTCGGTTTTACACCGTGAGGAATGAAAACAAAAATAAATAAATCCAACACCGTGAGGTTTTTCGGTGAACATGTTTTCGGTTTACACCGTAAGGAATGAAAAAAATAAATAAATCCAACACCGTGAGGTTTTTCGGTGGACATGCTTTCGGTTTTACACCGTGAGGAATGAATAAAATAAATAAATCCAACACCGTGAGGTTTTTCGGTGGACATGTTTTCGGTTTTACACCGTGAGAAATGAAAAAATAAATAAATCCTACACCGTGAGGTTTTTCGGTGGATATGTTTTCGGTGGACATGTTTTCAGTTTTACACCGTGAGGAATTGAAAAATTAATCAATCTAACACCGTGAGGTTTTTCGGTGGACATGTTTTCGGTTTACACCGTGAGGAATGAAAAAAATAAATAAATAAATCCAACACCGTGAGGTTTTTCGGTGGACAGGTTTTCGGTTTTACACCGTGAGGAATGAATAAAATAAATAAATCCAACACCGTGAGGTTTTTCAGGTCAAAGGTTTCAAAGTATTTAAATCGTGAGGAAAAATATAAATTTAATATAAATTTATTTATTGAGTACCGTACGTTGAGGGATTTTAAATAATCATCAGAGGTTTGGCGTCGATTACAAAATATTTTCAGGATGCTGACGTAAGCTGTTTCGAAAGGCGAGGATAGTGTTAAGATTGGAAATAGGAACAAAAATAACCTGCGGGAAAACTTCAGGAAAAATCTATCATGATTAAAACTACGAAAAAAACAAAAGTTTAATATTATCAAAAGGTATATAAATGATTTTCTTTAAAAAAAATTTGAGTTCTTTAAGAATATGTGGAGTTAACAATCCAGGTAAAATATACAGTTATAAGTGGTATGCTAGTACAATAAAATTTAAGGGATGTACTGAAGGCAAGAAGTGGAAGATTTCAGTAACGGAATCAATGAAAGAGAACGGATAAATCAAATGTAACTTTTAGAAACGTTGACCATTCGAAAGGTAAACTTTTCGCTGCGCTCTCTCTATCTCTACCTAGTTTCTCTCGTAAGAATTCTTTCTGACTTTGTAGGTACTGAGAGTTAGGGCTGTAGCAAGAGAAAACGGTCTATGTTTAATTTGTAGTGTAGCTTGTAAATTCCAAAACTGTTGGTTTAATTCTTCAAATCGGTAATTTTCTTATATTTTTTTTTGTTCATAGAAAAAAGGAGGGGATGAGAAGAGATAATAAGTACTGGCGTCCTAATTCTTGAATGTAGAGAACATCCTGAACATCTTCAGGATCCGAACAAATGCCCATGGACTGCGAGTAGAATCATCGACCAGCGACTTCACTGAAGCTGTCTTAAATTATGGAATACAAATGAATGTCCAACTCCTCAGCTAAAACAAAAGGGAAGTAAAATGAGGATTTATTAATTATTTGAAATTTGTATACTTAAATTCAATTCTATTCAAGGTACCATTTTCCACGACGAGAGTTTACCACATGTTGGAACGGGAACGTTTATCAACTGAGAACGAGAAGATGAACTGATCAATCTAGGAGTATTATAAATTCATGTGTGTTGATTCACATTATCTCATTGTAATTAATTTGAAAAGATACAGGTTTTTCTGCCTTGCGCTTTTCCTGTCAAATCAGATCAAAGTCACTCGTATGCCTGCTCTAATGTTCATAGTAAGACTTGATGTTATTAGGTTTCTTCATCTAAAATAGTTTATAAATAACAAACTTGTAAATAACTGGTTTGCATTGTCAGTAAAACTTTATTTGATAGAAAAGGAGGAATGTAGAGATCTAACGTCTAAGTAATAATAACTAGAAATAGGGATAACTCGATGTAAGAGTGCAGAGTGTCAGGCAGACGGAGCGGGTCGTGAGTGGCAGCGGTCGAGAAATAAACAAAGTGATTTTTGATTGAAAAGCTACTGTTTTCTTTATGTTTATATTACGAAATGAAGCGGAAATCACAACAATAACCATGAATGTTCCGTTAATCGTTCAAACAAGGCATCATTGACTAACAACGATTTTCAATTCAAGTGTAAGTTTTGACTGATGGGGTGGTTTGTGCCAAACTGATGCTAGTTAGCATCAAGGAACTCTAGGTTAGACCGGGGCAAACAATAATTTCCCCGGCAATGTGTCAGTTCCTTTGTTGAATATGAGTAATTCTCGCTGAAAGTGGACCACTATTTACACAAGGTGCTCAAAAATCAACAGCAATGTACTTTTCCAATAGCCCCCACCAAGTTATGAAAGAAACCATGTTTGGTTGGTTAAATTTGTCCTCACCTCGGCTCCACGAAGCTAAATAATTTTTTTAATTGGTAATTTTTTGACTTAGGCGCGCCTACAAAATTGCTAATAACTTTTCAAAACTTCAACGAACCCTTGATGTTTAGAGGTGTTTTGGAAAGGAAATGAGCAAAGCTTTCGAATGCACTTGTCAGAAAAATACCGTTCCATACATTTTTTAGCCACAAAACACCAATGTATTTTTAAAAGTCATTTTTGAAGGCCGGCGCCCCGCTTTATCGAAAAACTGACAAATCCATTCGAAAGCTGAGACGATTTCACATAAAGGACCAATAAATCTAAGGTGTATGTTCCTCCTATCTTTTTTAATCTAATTTTGATTCTGCGAGCGCAGCGCTCCGTTCGCATTTCGGGCACCCAAAATGTCGCAATTGGCTTGCCCCATTTTAAGGTTTTGTCAAAAAATAAAGGTGCTCACTTTTTAAATGATAGTTTATTGTCCAAGGATCAAAATGCACTTTCGATAATTGACCAATATTTATGTTTTCGGGTTCTTCCAGGCAATTTAATGTCGAAAAAATGTTTTTTTTTTAACTTTTTTTTTGTAAAATGCTCACTTACAATTGGGTGGACTTTTTATCAGTAGGACTAATGAATGTAGCATGTAGGAAATTTCACCACGAACATTTGTCTCTAAAAGAAAACGTATTTCCGATACTCCAGTGCCAAGATATTTTAGTTTTAGTGAGAAAAAAAAGTGCCAATTTTACAAATTTCTCAGAATTAACAAGCACAGCCTATTATTTACATGCGGCATATGTTTTGGAGGCCAGAGTATGGTTTCTTATAGTTATTTTGGTCGCTGAATTCGGATCTGGAATCAAATTTCAGATAAACAGTGAACAGTGATATTTTAGCCACGCTCAAATATTATTTGCGTGTATTCCCCATAGCCACTTAGGGATCGGCAGCCGAAGCCGCTAAACATTACGCCACGAGGCCTCTCAAAACAATCAGAAGTTGAAAAAAATAATCTCCATTTAAAAAATCCGTGAGTAAAATATCAATTAAAGGTGAGCGAAAGATGAAATATGACCGAATTCACTAGCGATTAAAATTACAGCATATTACCACAAATAACTTTTGGTCGTGGCTCCAAGTTTAACTGTTAATCTGAAATTTGATTCCAGATCCAAATTCAGCGACCAAAATAACTATAAGAAACCATACTCTGGCCTCCAAAACATATGCCGCATGTAAATAATAGGCTGTGCTTGTTAATTCTGAGAAATTTGTAAAATTGGCACTTTTTTTTCTCACTAAAACTAAAATATCTTGGCACTGGAGTATCGGAAATACGTTTTCTTTTAGAGACAAATGTTCGTGGTGAAATTTCCTACATTCTACATTCATTAGTCCTACTGAAAAAAAGTCCACCCAATTGTAAGTGAGCATTTTACAAAAAAAAAAGTTAAAAAAAAACATTTTTTCGACATTAAATTGCCTGGAAGAACCCGAAAACATAAATATTGGTCAATTATCGAAAGTGCATTTTGATCCTTGGACAATAAACTATCATTTAAAAAGTGAGCACCTTTATTTTTTGACAAAACCTTAAAATGGGGCAAGCCAATTGCGACATTTTGGGTGCCCGAAATGCGAACGGAGCGCTGCGCTCGCAGAATCAAAATTAGATTAAAAAAGATAGGAGGAACATACACCTTAGATTTATTGGTCCTTTATGTGAAATCGTCTCAGCTTTCGAATGGATTTGTCAGTTTTTCGATAAAGCGGGGCGCCGGCCTTCAAAAATGACTTTTAAAAATACATTGGTGTTTTGTGGCTAAAAAATGTATGGAACGGTATTTTTCTGACAAGTGCATTCGAAAGCTCTGCTCATTTCCTTTCCAAAACACCTCTAAACATCAAAGGTTTGTTGAAGTTTTGCAAAGTTATTAGCAATTTTGTAGGCGCGCCTAAGTCAAAAAATTACCAATTAAAAAAAAATATTTAGCTTCGTGGCGAGGTGAGGACAAATTTAACCAACCAAACATGGTTTCTTTCATAACTTGGTGGGGGCTATTGAAAAAGTACATTGCTTTTGATTTTTGAGCACCTTGTGTAAATAGTGGTCCACTTTCAGCGAGAATTACTCATATGTATTTGATTGCACCATTGCACAGAGCTAAGTCAAGAAATTGATAAATATATTTTCATTTTTAGCATTTCGGTAGTTATGAGTTCTGAGACAAGCTTTTTGAATTTTAAGAGGCATATATTTATTATATTTATTATATTTATCATTTTTTAATACAATAGCGCCAAATAATTGACAAAAAAGTATCTGAATGCAAATCAAAATTCTCGCTTACTTGTTGATTTCAACTTAGCTAGGAATTTGCAGAAGATTTGTTATGAAAAATTACACTTAAGTCGGCAAACTCGATTTTTTTATGGCAAACTATATTTGCAACTTCCATAATGGAGACTTGCATGCAATTTACGTCCGACGTTAAATCATTCACGTCACGACGTCAATTCAAGTGAAAGACGTTTTTATACCTGAAACGGTTCTTCCACCTGGAAAGTTTGAGGTGGAAATTTTCAAGATTTTCCGAGAAAATCCTTACAAAAACAACTTCAAATATCGTTTTCAAAGTAAGCAAGCATGCTGAAAAAGATTTTGAATGAAAAACATGTGTGAATTGCTGAAAAACTATAAACGTCTACAGATGAACCGGTAACGTAAATTAAACGACGTGAATTCAGGAGTTATGAGAACACACCCTTATTTTCATTTTAATGCAAACAAATTAATTGACAAGACAACATTTTTTCGATGGATCAAATATGGTCCCCTTGGAACGAGCTGTCAAGTAGGACATTTTCTGTCAAGTTATTTTTTTAAATTGAAAATCCTTTGTAAATCCTTTGCGGTCGTACAAAGGGTCCCTGTACTCAGAAAAATAAGCTTTATCGTTGTGAACAATAATATCACAAATTAAAGCTTAATTTTAGAACCCAATTCTAAAAAATCTCGAGAATTCCTCACCTGTTGAGAAACACTGCTCTAGACGTCAGATCTGTATAAAATATAGATCGCCCAAAACCGGGAATACACAAAAGGCTTGTACATAGAAGTGAGTACAGCCGTTGTCTGTCAAATCTAGAGTAAATTTTAAAAACAACCTATGAGTCATGAGCGAGCATTCGGCCCTGTCTAAATTTTTTTTGAAAAATTCAAAGTGCACGTGTTCCTGGGGACCTCAAACTTCATGCTTCCCCTCAAGTTGAACCTGCGCAGAAATTTTGTTGGTCGGTGTTATCAATAGCAAATAAGGAAAATATAGTAGAAATGACTCACCAAATTTTCCAAACTTTTCAATAAACTCGTATTTTTTTTACCAAGATTTTGAAAGAAAGTCTCTTCGAAAACCTGTGTAAAAATTAACACAGATCTGTGTAATAAAAGAACACAGATTTAACAGCTATAGCTCTGTAGAACTGATGCAAAATTCTGTGTTATGTGGATTCAAACAAAATAAAAAAAAACAATAATTTAAATAACAAGTCATAACCCCAACATTTGAACGAAAAAAGTGTTTTTAAATGCATTTTACACTAGTTCAGTTCTAGAGTTTTTTTTGAAAAGGTCCTATAAACAAAATTTTCAATTTTTGCTTTTTGGGTGTTTTTAGAACCGCCTTGAGTCAGGGGTATTCAAAAACACCTAAAAAGCAAAAAGTGAAAATTTTGTTTATAGGACCTTTTCAAAAAAAACTCGAGAGTTGTTTTGCAATCATTAGTTTTCAAAAACAACAGTTGGTGTCAAACCATCGGGGGAAAATTTAAAAAAAATCAAAGCATTCTTGAATAAACCCAAACTTGTTGAAAGTGATTCTAAACGCAGGGGACTGCTTTTCAATTGATTTCAGCTAATTGCACTTGAATTCCCTTTCAAATTTCGATTTAAAAAAAAAAATTGCCCCCTGCTTTTAAACTTATTTTTGAGTAAATTAAGTTTTGGCCGAAGTTTTTGTAAAAAAATATTTTTGATAAAGCTCGATAAATTATTTTTCGGCGTGCACTTGCTGGATTCTGCAACTTTCGAACATCAAATATGCGTGCGCACGTCCCAATTTCAACCCTGGCCAAACTTTCGCAAACGTCGTCACCTGTCAAAGGCCCCGTCAGAAAGTTTTTCTGTCTTTCCCAGCCCGGAGTGTGTTGAAAATCGCCCACAGCCACGACAATGTCCACGATAAATTTGCCCCTAAACCTGACCGTTCGCGTCCACCCGGTCGTTCTGTTCCAGATCGTGGACGCTTACGAGCGCCGTAACGCCGACTCCGAGCGCGTCATCGGAACTTTGCTGGGTAAGTCCACTTTCGGGATTGAATCTCGGTGGCGAACATAACCTTGCTTTTTCTTCCTGACGTCTTGGGGGAAACAAATTTTGATGACGCTGGATTTATTCAATTTTTTGTAGGTTCCGTGGAGAAGGGTATCGTCGAGGTGACCAACTGCTTCTGCGTGCCGCACAAGGAACATGCCGACCAGGTCGAGGCCGAACTGGGCTACGCGTCCGATCTGTACGACCTGAACCGGCGGGTCAACCCGTCCGAGAACATTGTCGGTGAGTAACAACTGAGAGAGGGGAATGTGGGGTGGGATGGGAACAATTTGACTTAATTATTTTTTAATGTTTTCAGGTTGGTGGGCCACCGGTCAGGAGGTGACCAACCACAGCTCGGTCATCCACGAGTACTACGCGCGCGAGTGCAACAACCCGATCCATTTGACGCTGGACACGTCGCTGACGGCCGCTCGGATGGGCATCAAGGCGTACGTGTGCGTCTCGCTGGGCGTCCCCGGTGGCAAGACGGGCTGCATGTTCACGCCGATCAACGTTGAGGTCACCAGCTACGAGCCGGAGGTCGTCGGTCTGTCGCTGTGCGCCAAAACCATCGGCGTCCAGTCGAACCCGGCCCGACCACGCACGGTTTCGCCAATGCTAGATTTGGCCCAGGTTTCCGAGGCGTCCGGCAAGCTGCAGACGCTGCTCGGAGAGGTGCTCAACTACGTTGAGGACGTCCTGGCGGAGAAGCAGCAGCCGGACAACTTTGTCGGCCGTGCCCTGCTCGATCTGATCCACTCGGTGCCGAACATGAAGCACGAGGAGTTCGCCAAGATGTTCAACTCGAACGTGAAGGACCTGCTGATGGTGGTCACGCTGTCCCAGCTCATCAAAACTCAACTGCAACTGAACGAGAAACTGACCAGCCTGACGTCGTTCCTCAGTTAAGTGACACGCGGGATTTGTGAGACAGTTTTTATGAACAGTGAACGATTCGATTTGCAAAAAGTGTATCGAGCGCAAACAAGGTAGAGCAGAAGGAAAAAGGACAGTGTTTCAGACGTTAGACGAAAAGTCGCGCGCGCGCAAGCGCTTGAATTCCAAGTGTGAAGTTCCAAGGAGGCGATAAAGCTGCTGTGGATTATCTCACAAAAAAAAAGACTGTGTTTTATCATTGCTAGAGAAAGTGTCCCAAAAGTCTCAAATTTAATTGTGTTTAGGTAATTCAACTGTTCATCGATTTCAAAGCCGCGTATGACTCGGTCGATCGCGATGAGCTATGGAAGATCATGTACGAAAGCGGCTTTCCCGGGAAGCTGATCAGAATGGTGAAATCAACGATGGACGGGGCACGGTGCAGCGCGAAGATTCCTCCGGCCTCTGTTTCAACATTGGGCTTGAAGGTGTTATGAGGCGGGCGGGCTTCAAGATACGGGGCACGAGGACATGGACATTGTCGGCAGAACGTTCGAGGAGGTGGCTAGGAAGTACACTGAATTGAAGCGGGAAGCGGATAAGGTTTGATTGAGGGTGAATGTGACGAAGACGAAGTATCTGTTGGCAGGATGAACCGAGTCCCTTAGGACTTGCATAGGACCGAGCGTGACAATCGACGGCGACGAGTTCGAGGTTGTGGAGGAGTTTGTGTACCTTAAATCGTTGGTCACGTCGGACAACCGCAGCAGAGAAATTCGGAGGTGCTTCACCATCGGTAGTCGTGCCTACTTTGGACTCCACAAGACCTTAAGGTCTGGTACCCTTTTTCGACGTACAGAGTGCATTATGTACGAAACGCTGATAAAAACCGGTCGTTCTCTACGGGCACGAGACGTGGACGATGCTCGAGGAGGACCTACAAACGCTTGAAGTTTTCGAACGACGAGTGCTTAGGACGATCTTTGGCGGCGTGCGTGTGAACACTGTATGGAGGAGAAGGATGAACCACGAGCTGGCGCAACTCTACGGCAAGCCAATTATTCGGAAGGTCGTTAAAGCTGACCGAATCCGGTGTTCTGGACACGTCGCAAGAATGCCGGACGCGTCGGGACGATAACGATAATCTATCGTTATTGTTATCGTTATTTAAATAATTCTATCGGCGATAATCTTATTGCTGATAACTCATTTTTAAAATCTCTCTAAAATCGACCATATTCAACCATATCATGTTAAATTTTCAATGCTTTCACCAAGAATCAATTTTTTTTAAATCTTGTATGTTTCAAAGAAAAATATGTACTCAAAATTGTTCTCAAAATACCGTATTTTTTTCAAAAGTACTTTCATAATTTGCAATATGGGTATCAAACGAAGCGAAATTTGGTTTGTTTTTCACATTAATATTGTTTTTTAATGTACTTAAATTATCAGAAAATACCGTATTTTTTTCGAAAGTAATAAAATTTTGTAAATTTGCAATACATATGGGTATCCAACGAATTGAAGTCTGTATGCTTTTTCAATTTTTTAGATTTTTTTTAAATACTAAAATTTTCATAAATTTTCAAAGCATTCGCTAAGAATATTCAATTTGCAAATGTAGTAAGTTTCAATGTATAAATATGTACTCAAAATTGATCACAAAATACGGTATTTTTTCGAAAATACTCAAATTTTCCAAAATTGCAATATGAGTATCAAACGACACAAAATCATGTTTGAAACATACACAATTTAAATGTATGTATGAAGCATGAAAAAAATCGCTTCGTTTGATACCCATATTGTATATTTCTTGACTTTTTTTTGATAAGGTCCTATAAACAAATGTAAACATTGAGTGTATCCCTTTCACACCTTATGTCACACACTCAATGTTTACTTTTGTTTATAGGACCTTATCAAAAAAAAGTCAAGATTTTAAAAATTTGAGTAGGGCAGGGTAGTCATCAATGAGACACTTTTGGTTTTCAACTTTCAACGATTTTTCTAATTTTTTCATCAGCATGTTTTAATGAGCTGTTTGTTGCATTATCTTTCTTTTAATGTGTTCTAACATTGACCAAAATATGAGATCGATCCGCCATCTACAGCCAGAGTTATTCAACTGTCTCATTGAAGACGCACTTGGTAGGAACAATGAGAGAGCTGGGGAACAATGAGACACATTTTTCTAGTAAAACATCATGTTTTTGCATTGTTCCATTGCAGGTTACTTGCCTTGAACATTTTAGAGAAATTTTGCCAAGGGACCATCCACAAACCACGTGGACACTTTTTTTGGAAATCTTAACCCCCCCCCCCCCTCGTGGACAATTGTCCATACAAAAAAAACTTTTTTGTATGGAGCGTGGACAATCGCCATACCCCCCCCCCCCCCTAAAGTGTTCACGTGGTTTATGGATGGTCCCCAACATGAAATTTTTATTAACAAAAGTTACACTAAAAAGAATTTAAATTTTGTAAAATCCATGTATTAATGCCAAATAACTTTGTATTTTTGGTTAAATGAAGTTTAAACTCTATAAATATGCCAAAAATCACTTTAAATCCATGTTTTGAAAGATTTCCATCGATTTTGAAAAGTTTAATGAAGAAAAATCAAAGTGTCTCATAGTTACCCATGGGCTGAAATGAGTGGGGAACAATGAAACAGCCCTGCATTCTGGGTATATTCTAAATTTTGGCCAAATCTAATGAAAGGAAATTGTAGCCCAACTCAATCCCTATGGAACGTCGAAAGAAATTTGAAGAAATATTAGTTTTGGTGTAAATGGCAGCCTACGAGCGAAAAAGTAATTTTTGTCCATAATTTACTTTTAAACCCCAGAATCAAACATTTATGAATAACTTTTCAAGGGAGCGTCCATAACCAAAGGCACTTATATGGCAGACGTGTATCCGGTAGACACACTTTTCCCCCAAATATGAGCCTGATTGGTTGAAACTACGACTTGTAGGAGCAATTTTATCATTGTTCCCCGTGTCTCATTGATGACTACTCTACCGACGACTCTACCCTATTTAAAAAAAAAACGATATTTTGTGAAAATTTTTGTAATTAAAAAAAACTCTAATAAATTGAAAAAGCATACAAAATTACATTTCGTTTGATATCCATATTGCAAATTTTGAAAATTTTAGCATTTTCAAAAAAATACGGTGTTGTGTGAAAATTTTAGTATTTTACAAAAATATTTTAACAAAGTGAAAAAAACATAAAAATTCCGCTACGTTTGATAACCATACTGCAAATTATGAAAATTTTAGTATTTTCGAAAAAATACAGTATTCTGTGAACAATTTTGAGTACATATTTATACATTGATACTTACTACTTTTGCAAAAAATATTCTTAGCGAAAGCATTGCAAATTTAACATGATATGGTTGAGTTAATTGATTGAAGAAAGATTTTTAAAATGAGTTATCGTTTATTATCGGAGATTGCCGAAGCCTACCTACAAGTTCAAAGTTCATTTCATGAAAGCCAGTAAACGAATAACGGATAATCGTGGTTCAGATTCAGGTCGCGGAAGTTCAGCAAGGACGCCTTCAACCGCTGGTCAGTAGCAGAGCTGAAAATGTCAGGGGTCCTGACGCGAAAATCGGCGACGCATACACGATTTTTTCAGATCCATTCACTGAACCGCAAAACCGTGACATAAACAAACCCGACTCAGTCGTGAGTGCCCTAGCTCTCTGAGCAGCTGCATTGCGAGGCAGTAGTCGACCAACGCTCATTCGACGTTGCACGCACACACATAAAGAAACAAGTTTTTACACAAAAAGTTGGTATTTATGCGTGGAAATGTAATTTTGAATATAAGTTATGGTTGTTTTAAGTGTTTTGCACAGTCTAGAACCATTCAATTGTTTAAAAATAGTCAAAACAGTGTTTAGAGAGGATTTTACGAGTCAGTCATACGACACGAATTGAGTGAGTGTAGCTCATTTTTTCACGTCTCTCATTCTCCAGCAGTCGACCGGCACGAGTCAGGCGGCAGTGGTTGAACGGACACAGTAGGCTTACAGTCAGATGCTAGCAGTGGACTGACATTTTGGTTTGCTTCATGTGTACGCTGGGTTGGAAACATTTTGCAGGCCTGGTCAGTAGGATTACTGACCAGCTCAAATCTCGCATCCACGTCCAACCAACCAGTATCAGCCGCCCAACGCACGGCTAATCAACCGGGTGAACTCAAGTCCACCTACGCTGAGGGAGCTGGAAGAAGCCGTGAAGTTTATTAAGTTCCGGAATAACGCCAGAAATAGATCAAAATTGCTCAATGCTGACACCCAGTTGTCACATCATCAGACAAGACAAACCGGACTCGCCATGAGTACGACGAAAATGAAGCACATGAGAGGTCACCGGCTCCTCAAGACTCACCCTTTTAGCTGTGGATTGTGATGTGCTGGAGATCGCTGGTAACTGCCGAAAACAACGACACCAGCCTAGAGATCCAGACCCAAATACACTTTGCTAATCGCGCCTACTTTGGATTACGGAAAGCCTTGACAGCTGCATGGGCGTCACGCAACTGACTCTGTACAAGACACTGATTAGACCGATATTTATAGTGAAAGTTCCCTAGAAAGAGAATCTGGTGTGGCATTATGCTGTTGTGCATAATCCTGAAGTTCTCTGCAATGTGATCATGCTACGGCTACGTCCGTAGAAGCCAAGAAATCAGTGCTTTTGACGCGACGTTAAGCGGGCACTTATGAAAGCGAAAGAAGAGAACCGTCAACAGTGGAAATCCTTCAACGCGGTCCTGTGGTCTATTGGAGAGCAGGACGCATAACTAAGTAAAATATCTGCTTCAATAACTCAAAAACTGTGCTCCTTAGGTAAAAAGTATCCAACTAAAGAAAAGATTTACGCAGGGAGATGTGAAGATTGTCATCGTAAATCTGATAGGTAGAAGATTCTACTAGCTGATTAACAGATTTTCAGTCTGACTAGTCTCTTTTATTACACCACCGACCTAACTGGCATCAGGCTGAACCTTTTTGTTGATGTTCGGAATTAAGAACGACAGCACGCTGCACAGCAGCAAAATAGAGCACGTTATGCCGAACGTCAGCTCGCACTGACTATCCAGCAGCAGTCCGGCCAGATTCGTGCCGAAAACGCCCCCAATGCGGCCACACATCAGCGAGATTCCTACCGCCATTGCCCTAAAAAACAGAAATTTGTTAGTAAGATTAACAAGAATCAAATCAGCAACCTCACCTCAAGCTAGTGGGAAACAAATCCACCGTAACGGCACTGACCACGCTCACGGTGAAGCCACTCATCATCATCAGGATGTACAGCCACATCGAAAGCAGCGGGATGTCCACGAGAACCGCCAGCACGCCACAAGCGCCACACCCCGTGAACACAAACACCAGAATGGCCAACCTGCCAACGGCGTTGACCAGCAGCCCGATCACCAGAAAGCCCAGCACGTAGATAATGTCCAGCGTTATCGAGTAGCCGTACGTGGCGAGCGATAGCGATTGGGTGCAGGTCGGTTGATCCGATGGCTCGAGAGGATTGTGCGCGTAGACAATGTCGCACAGGGTGATTCGATCGATGCCGGCTTCCTGCGCTTTGACCAGCTGATCGAGCAGCCCCGGGAAGAACATGAACATGCCGTGGGCGGTGATGTAGGTGCCGAACTGCAGGAAGCACATGAGGATCGTTTTGTGGAGGTAGGGTCGCTTGAACAGCGGCGCGGTTTGGTTCCAGATCAGCTCCAGTACGGCTTTGACTCCTTTGGAGTGATCGCGAGAGGGCTGAACCTCGGCTTCGCCGAGGATTAGTTGGATTTGCAAGGGAGATTCTGCGTTACCGTTATTGAAGCGATGTATCCACTGGATGGTTTCCGTAGCTCGCTTGACGTTGCCCTGATTAAGGTCGAATTTTGGGCTTTCGGGGAACTTGAGCAGCGCGATAGCGCTGATGAAACCCGGAAGTCCGCAGATAACGAGGAACAATCGCCACGGACGGTACACAATGTCGAGAATTGGGATGGTGAAGGCCCAGCTCTGGTTGATGATGATGTACGCAAGTCCGGGAAGCAGTGGACAACCGATCGAGTGTACGAAGGAGGCCGCCATGATGGCTCGCGATCGATCGCGTGAGTTGTGGAACTCTCCGAGGTACGCGTAGATTGACGCTGAAGCTCCACAAATACTGAAAAAAATAATCTTTCAAATTAATAATCAAGCTCGAAGATCGCGATCAACACCTACAAGAACCCCGTCAAAAACCGACAGATCGTGATCATCCAAAAGTTGGTCATCATGCTGGAAGCGAACGATACGGCGTTGGTCATCAACAGGGTCGGAATGATCACCTTCCTTCGGCCCAACGTATCCGCCAGGAATCCCCACAGATGCGAACCCGCGATCGTTCCCGCCAGCGCCATCGCACCAAGAATTCCCTTCTGACCGGACGTGAGCTCGAGATCACACTCGGCCACGGCGATCACGTAGCTGATGCTCAGCATTTCCAACATGACCGCGGCCAGCACCGTTCCGGCGATCGCGATCAGCACGTAGTTGAAGCGACCAAATTCTATTCGAACGAACCACTTGATCATTTGATCTTACGTATTGAATCAGTTGAGATCGAACTTACTTGCCAGCGTGAGGGCATCCTCGAACGAGACACGCTTCGGACAATTCGCCGCAGAATCGCCCGTGCCATCTATAATGTGAACAAGCGTCCTAAATTTACATGGTTAGGTTCCGAAGGGGGCTTACCAGCAGAACCAGACTTCACCATCGTTTTGCCGTCCATTCTAGTGGGCTACCGTTTTGCAACTGAACTTCTCAGATCGTCTTGCTTCTCTTGTACAGGACAAGGTAGGTCATTGTGGTGAAATTGGCCTATTCACAGAGTGAGTTTGATAAAATTTGCATATCAGCTGCCGCTGTGTGAAATTGAATCTACGGTCTACGGTAAATATTTGATCGTCAAATACGCGAGCTTGTTGTTATACGGTGCCGCTCTCTAGGAAACAATGGGCATCGCGATGATGGGTGAGATGAACTGATAAGCAGATTAAGATATTTAGGATGCCGGGTGTACGATGCGTCCTGTTTGCATAAGACCACCAGCTTGGCGGATGGTAGAAAGGTCAGTGAAGTGTTTCTCTGAGAACAAAATTTGTTTTTGAATGTTGTGTATGATAGAGAAAAAAATGCCGTTATTATTTAACTATTCCATGTACTATTTTGAAAATTCCTGGAACTTGTTGTTGATATACGAGCTCAAATACCGTGAAAATCTGCTTCAAATTCCCTCCTTGACTTGATACATAGTTTAACTAACAGGTTATGGTACCCAATAAAATAACAATCTACAAAAAAATAAGGCCATTGTGAATATTTTTGAAAGTTTATGTCGACCCTCCCCCATTCAAAAGCGGTCCTTAAAATCAGGGGCAATTTGTTTTTTTTCATTGGGCATCAACATTTATTTGCAAAAAGAAATCTAATCAACTGAAAACAATTTGTAATGCATTTTCCTGCGTTGATCATCATATTAAGCATATTTGGACTTGTTTAGAAATATTCTTAATTTTTTTACAAAATTCCGATGGCAAGAAGAAGATTTTGTTCGCGATTTTTTTTTTTCGTTGGTACTTAGATATTTTGAAAACTAATGATTTGATATTTTTTAAATACAAGCATTTTTAAAACACTTTAATAATTCAAATGGTGGAATCATGGCTTGTATTTTCAATCTTTATATATATTTGTTTTATTGTTATGGCTCTCTCGACTTTGCAACGGCCTATTTAAAAAAAACTCGATCAAATACACTAAAAAATACAATGTTTTATTTTAATGCATATTAAATGAAAATTAATCATAAATATCAAACAATCAAGCAACACTATTATACAGAGTGCCATTACAAATATTGTGCAGTGTTTGTTTTATCGTTTTAAAAAAATTCTCAAAAATAGTTTTCAAACATGTACAGTATTTAAAAAAAGTATTTACACCCCTTGGGCACTATGCACATTTTGTGATAAAACATGTAAACAATTTAAAGTTTGACAGGAACCTAGTACTACGTTTTGTTCAGAAACTCATGCCAAACATTTTGCTACAAAAAGCTCATGAAAAGATGATTTCTATAAAAAGTTATATAACAAATACTTTTACGAAAATAAAAAAGGTGCAAAAAAAGTTTGTACACCTTTCGAAAAATTAACATAAATAATGTTATTTGTTGACAAATCACCATAAATCCAGTCTACCAACTCCAAATAGGCATCCTTAACTGATTAAAAAAATAATTTGGATTGAATACAAAGTTTACTAACTACTTAGTATAAAAGTTTATATAACTCTGGAAATTCTATATAAAACTTATCTAAACTTAATTTTGCAAACTTTTAATTCAACTAAATGTCAATATATTACCATAGAATTGCTAAATAAACATTTTGGAGTGGGTATTACACCGTTTTGGAGGTATTAGTACACAGCAAAAAATCCGATGGTAAAATCGCATGCAAAAGCATGCACATCACCTTCGTCAAAATAAACACTTAATATTACACACTGCATGTACAATATTTGCAAACACAAAAAAAAAGTTGCAACCGACGGGATTCAAACCCAGCACCAACAGTAAGGACTGGCGCCTTAGCCCACTCGGCCATCAGACCAATGAAAAGTTGTAAGGATAAACGCATATATGAGCATGACATTTCGGTCAAGTAGGTTTCCCATACTGATGGGCTACATATTTCAGGGTGTAAAATCACATAAAATTGCATAAAATAATGCAATATTTATTTTACACCCAGGCCATTTACACGCAGCTGGATTACTACTTTTTTAGCTGTGTATCGATAGAATAGATTTTTCGTTGGAAATTCGTACCAACCCGGAATTACGTCGTAGGAAAATCCGCCGGCATCCGAACCGGTCCACGATTCACAAGTCGACCTATGTGGAATCGGAAAGGGCATAACATTTCCGATCTTTTGATACCCAAACATCTAGGTTTTCTTTAAAACCTACGTTTTTAAATACCTGGGCAAAAAGTAAGTTTGATCCACGAGAACAAAAATTACGAAATTCCATACATTTTTGGCAGGTTGCTCAAACGAAACCATAACAACGTTTTTGCTTAGGTATTTAAAAACGTGGGTTTTATAGAAAACCTGGATGTATGGGTATCAAAAGATCGGAAATTTTATGCCCTTTCTGATGCCACATAGGTTGACTTGTGAATTGTGGACCGGTTCAGATGCCGGCGGATTTTCCGACGACGTAATTCCGGGTTGGTACGAAATTCCAACGAAAAATCTATTCTATCGATACTAATACCCCCAAAACGGTGTTAAACCCACTCCAAAATGTTTATTAAGCAATTCTATGGTAATATATTGACATTTAGTTGAATTAAAAGTTTGCAAAATTAAGTTTAGATAAGTTTTATATAGAATTTCCAGAGTTATATAAACTTTTATACTAAGTAATTAGTAAACTTTATATTCAATCCAAATTATTTTTTTAATCAGTCAAGGATGCCTATTTGGAGTTAGGAGACTGGATTTATGGTGATTTGTCGACAAATAACATTATTTATGTTAATTTTTCGAAAGGTGTACAAACTTTTTTTGCACCTTTTTTATTTTCGTAATAGTATTTGTTGTATAACTTTTGATAGAAATCATCTTTTCATGAGCTTTTTGTAGCAAAATGTCTGGCATGAGTTTCTGAACAAAACGTAATACTAGGTTTCTGTCAACATTAAATTGTTTAGATGTTTCATCACAATATGTGCATAGTGCCCAAGGGGTGTAAATACTTTTTTTACATACTGTATTGTTAATTTCTGAAAAATATAGTTCAATAATGAATTGATACAATGTTTTTTTTACTTGTTTTTTTTGCAATTTTTTGATAGAAGCATAACTGTAAAGTTGTATATTATACTATAAAGCATTTTGAAATTCAGTTTTTTTCTTTTTGCACCCTCGGCTTTACCGAAATTTGCATCTGCAAAGCAATTACAATGTTCTGTTTTGATCCAAAACGTAACCATTACCCCCAACTGGGGTGAATCAGGACTATAGACGAAATTGTGATTGCAGTTTTTGGTGTATTTGGAATCAGTGCACTTATTATGTTGTGTTGTGTCTGCCTATATTTTTAACAATGCTAAAACGGCTGTCCCTATTCGCCCCTTGTATCCTAATTTGTATTAGATGACGGTAAGTAATGCCAACTTTTCATTTATTTGGCATAATAGCCATTTAGTTTATTGAACCCACAGAGCACTATGGGCAGCAGGGGGCCAAAAATAAGAAGTGTTACATTTTTGAATATTTTTTTCGCCGATGTTAGTTGATATTAAACATTTCAACTAAGAAAAAATCCAAATTTCAAAGCTGTAGGTGCTATTGTTTCCGAGATACACGATATCAAAGTAAAAAAAGAGTGTGATAAGGTTCATTTTTTCAGAAAAAAAAATCTGTAATTTTCAAATGGTTAACGTGAAGACTTCCATCATTGCCATGATTTTTCGTTCAAAGATATAAATTTTGTGTCGCTATCAATATTTGGACAAAATTCCTTCTACAAGTTGTTTAGAATAGTGCCCAACACATGCTGATTCCTTTTGGTAACGAATATCCCATTCCTTGCGAAGTTATGGAAATCGCCATTTATAAATGACTGCCACCTAGGACGTCAATGACTGTACCACAAAATTATATAAATTTTGAAGCATAATTGTTTAGACCAAAAATTCTTTCAGTGGCTTCAAGAAGGCAACAACCGGAACATGCTGGTTCATTTTGGTGCAGGAATTCGTTAAATTGAATGCAATACAGAGAGTTTTAGAGCGATGATCAATTTTCTTCGAAAATGATCAAAGGCTTCACCTTCCACCACCAAAATTCAAAGAAAAATGTCCACCCGCTGGGAAGAAATCAAAGGTTGCCATGCAATTTTTCTTTGAAACGGCTGTACTACCTACTTCGACCAAACTTTAAACCTAAAACAAAAAAAAAAAAAAACGGGCTGTCACTATGTGTAATTTTTCGAGTGCTTTAAAATAATACAAAAAAAACCGGCTGGTCTGATAGTTATTTAACCCTCTACAATCCAAATCCGCCTATAGACGGGCTTCGATCTGAAAAATCGCCAAAAATCAATTTTTCAACGAATGTGTGATCTTTTAAAAGCATTGGAAAGAAGAACTCTTAAAATTTTAAGTTTGGAAGTGTGACTTTTTTTATGTGACTTTGCCAACGTTTAAAAAAATGTGTTTTTTTTATGGGTCAACTTTGGCTGTGTTTTTACTTACATTTCCTTTATTTTAAGTAAAAAGAAGTATGCCGTAATTTTTCTAGTGTTCCAGACTATGCCTCTACGCATTTTTTTACAATTTAAATGATAGTGGTGCCATTCTCTAGCAAAAAATGTGAAAAACAAGCAAAAATTGAAAAAGTTCTTGTAAAAACACGAAAAAATTATATAGGCAAAATGTAATGATAGGAGGCGATAGAATAGGCCAAATACTACCAAAAACCAGCATAAACTAAACAAGATAAATGCAAATTAAAATACTAAAAATCAAACAAGAAAAACATAAAACAAGAGAAGTAAAGTTTTTCGTAGAACAAAAGTTGCTCAAAATGACCTTCTGAACACGGGAAAAATAAAAATCTTCGAAAAAATTATTTGGACAGTAAACGGTTAAAGCAGCTCCATGTAACGTTGCTCTAGTGACATACAATTTATGCAAATATGTATTGATTATTGCGTAAAATTTTAATCAGCAAAACAAAGAGAGGGGAAAGAGGTAGGAATACATTGGTAGGAGAGTAAAACTGAAATTTCACTCTCGTTGTATCGTACGCGACTGAACGCATCCAAAAGCCGGTCTTTCTGGGTTGACCGTATACCTTATCCAACCCACGAAATCACAGCTTGTGTCTGAGGTTGATAAGCACGTGTGCAAGTGCAGTTATGCTGCAAAAACAGCTTGACCACAAAATAAAAGTGCTTGAATAGATCTGTTTTGGCAAAAGTATATTGACTATCGTTGGGGTTTTGTCGCAAATTGATCATTCCAGGTGCGAATTTCGCTGAATCGTATATACGTGCCCAAAACGGACACGTCCAGCCGGGACCTACTAAAACGATGACACTAACGGGTGCGCGTGTTTGTGGGAATTTAAATGTGCGGTTCCGCGCAGCTTATTTCGTAATGTTTATTTAATTTAAGGTGCTGATCACAGACTATATTCATATTTATTGCAAAAGTTCGATTTTAATTTCAGCTAACAGACAGTTTAATTTGCACGGCTAACCTTTTCTGCTCTAAAGACACAAATTAATGCATTCGTCGTGCTCTGTTATTACGGTTGATTTCCACCGGCCCGATACTGTCTTCAAATACCAAAAGGGCGTTTCCTCAGCACGGTAATGTTCCATCAGATTCAATATCCTATTTATTATTAGGCCTAACAAACACCTGCCTAAGCGTTGAGCCTCGATGCCATTAACTTTCAATTAGTCTGGGCAGCATCAGTTTAGAACTTGCCACGAGGATAGCAAAATACAAACGGTTGTGATGACGATGATTTGAGACCATAACTGCTGGCAGTGAATGCAATTTTGTACAGACTCTATAAGCGAAAGAATATGAAAGAAATAGGAAGTGGCTTAAGTGTATGCTTGGTCCTAAGGGGCAAATTGAAACTTTAATTAAATATCGAATTTTCTTATGGGACCATCCATAAACCACGTGGACACTTTTTTGGGAATCTGTTACCCCCCCCCCCCTTCGTGGACAATTGTCCATACAAAAAAATCTTTTTTGCATGGATCGTTGACAAGTATCAAATGCCATTTTTTTTTAATTTCAGAAGTACATTATTTGTCGCAAGACATTTAAATTTAATTAAGAAAAACATATTGGATTGACATTATTAGAAAAAAAAATAAAGGGTACCGTAAAACGGGGTGACTTTGATAGCCGGGGTGACTTTGATAGGTTTGCGATTTTTCCGCAAAATGAACAGTACAATTAAAATACGTACGGAATTGTTTAGAATCATACTGACCGCGGTAGAGAAGTGTTCAAAGTACCTCAAGAAGAAGTTTTCATAAAATTTTGAGAAGTTTAAATAGATAGATTACTATAATTTAAAAAATGTTGATGAAAGTCATTATTTTAAACTTCTCAAAGTGTCACGATTTTCTCAATGAACATGATTTCAAATCGGAAAACGGAATGAATTTCGGATTTTTTGGACAATTTTCCACTAGGAGAAGGTTAAATAAGTTTGTAAATAATAAATGATGTGTGTTTTTGAAACACAATTTAAAAAAAATCTAATTTATAGGCAATTTCAGTTGAACAAATTTCATGTAAAATGTGAAAACTTGTGATTCGTGCATTGAATTCAGTATAAAATGCAATATAAATCGATAATTTTATAAACAAAACTAGTTTTAACAAATTTCAGGCAAAATTCCGACTTTTTAACAATTTTACCTAAAATTTATATGTATTTTGTTAAAAAGCATATAAACTTAGTTAACTAAATATAAACATTGATTTTTTTCCTAAAAACTTTATCAACTACTTTAGTGATGATATATTTAACGTACAAATAAAATTTGAACATCTTAAATATGATTTTAACAAGAAAAACTATGACTATCAAAGTCACCCCGGAATTTAAACTAAGAATTTTTAACGTAACTATTTTTCTAAACACTATTGAAAAAACTTTTTTTTCCAAAATAGTGCATGGAATTTGTGTGGCCTACCCCAGTACATGTTTTAAAAATAATAATCTTGAGAATAACCTTACCTGTTGGAAAATATTCCAAAATCAAATTGAAATCCTATCAAAGTCACCCCGGTTTACGGTACTCAGTCTATAATGTTAGTCTATGATTAACTTAAAAAAACATGTATCGCTATTGCACTTTGTCGATCAATTATGAGAAGCCAGAAAGAACACGCGCAAGCGTAAAAGCGCTGGCGTTGAAGCTTCGACTTGATGACTTGTCGAGCTTTCGAGCGAGAACGAGCCGGGACTTCGAATTTGTATAAATCCAAAAATGTAATAGGAAAAAATAAGACGAAAAACACTAAAATCGCTATATCTCTGGAAATACATTTTGGAAAAGCTTCAAATTTTGGGCCCAAACAGTTTATGGCGCATGTTTTCGAATGGCTTTTTGTTTGAAACTGAATTCTTTAAATTTGATAGTGTAAAATAGTCCAAAAAATACCTCTAAAAATGGCTTTGACCACATTTACTGGTCGAAAATTGTGAATCGAAAAATAAAATGTTCGTCTCCGACCCCACGGCTACAGATCTGACTTATAAAAATTGTGGGTTTTACGAGCGGTTTTCCAGTGATGGAAGACACAAATTTTTAAGAGCGGATACAGACATCGCTCATGTATTTCAGAAAAAGAGCTCTCAAAAATCAGACTTTGAGTTCCGGGTTTCGGGCCAAAATTCAATCGAAAGAGCGCATCTAAACCTTCAATTTAGTAATAGGATTTTTTCCTGGGACGAATCCTCGCCGTGCACGAATTTTTTAAGTTTTCTGAAAAAAGCGTTTTTCCAAAAGCAAACCTTAAACCCTTCTTTTGTAAGAAAGGCAAAAAATGCTGATTTTCAATTAACTCCACAATCACAAAAACTAAATTTCCCAAAATCCATATTTTTTTTATTTTCGCGATTTTTTGATATGTTTTAGGGAACAAAAACCCGCATCTTTTGAACCATAGAGAAGGATGGTCAAAAATTCTGCCGCTAAGCTATAATTTTTTGAAAAAAATGTGATTTTTGGAAAAAATCGAAATTTTATGCATATTTATGTAAATCAAAAATTATTTAATAGTTTTTTTTATAAAGGGCCTCGTTTTTAAGATATAGCAACCGAAAGTTTTAATGTCAGCGAAGTATTTGCAGTTTATGGGGTTTTAAAAATAGTGAGGCCGTTGCAAATATTTTTCAAAATGTATGTCAAAGTTCAAAGTCGGGCCGAAAAATAACGGGACAAAATTTTTTTTTTCGAAAAACTTCAAAATTTTAATGAAAATAGAAGTTTAATCAACTGAAAACCCTTTGAAATGCATTTTCCTGCGTTTATTACCATATGTATAGGGTTAGTGAATTTTCACGATTTCGCGGACAGCGTAAAATTCGTGAAATTTGAAGATTTCCGTGAAATTGATCAATTTTGTCCATTCAATTTTATGAATTAATTCTAATAAATAGACTATACTATAATAAAAAGACTTTATAGGTAAATTTTACTAGTTTTCATAATTATTTTTAAGAATTTCATTTGAAGAATTGTTAGAAAACATACGTTAACTGATAATTTTCACAACATTTACTGAGAAGTGAATTGCTAATACTTAGTTGATGTTAACAAAAGTCATTCAAAGTAAAAACATGTTCTCTGCATTTATTTTGGCTGGAAAAGATTGTTAAATCTTGCTTTGATTTGAAATTTAATTAAATTTTAAAAGAAAAAATAGAAGTAATACAGCAAAAACATTTTGTTTTAAATATATATATTAAGCCCACCAATAAACAACGTGGAAAAGTGGTTATTGTGTCACATTCAAATTTTGTGTAGATTTTTTTATGTTTATTGAAAAATAATAAATTTTGAAGCAGAGCCTCGTTGGATAAATATACGGCTTGTGCTTAAAAAATGTACTTTGTGCAACTTATTGCATAAACTAAACTATAATTTTAACATTAGATTTTCAGAGTAAATTTAACATTTTACACGTTCCGCGAAATTTCCGTGAAATTTTGTGTTTTGGAATTAGGGTTCCCGTGAAATTTGGAATTTTTGAGCGTAAAAAATCACTAAGCCTACATATGTAGCATGTTAAAACGCATTTAAGAAATTTTTAATTTTTTATGAAATACCCTTGGGGTAAAAAAAAAATGGACTGGATGAGGGAGGGGGTGGGTTAAATTTTGGCGGATTTTAGCGTGTTGTACTTAATGAATGAAGCCTTATATAGAGCAATTATTTTCATTATAAAAATTTCGTGTTTTTTTTCTAACTTTACAGGGCTATTTTTTAAAGTGTAACAATGTTCTACAAAGTTGTAGAGCAGAAAAAAATGATTTAAAAACATAAGGGGTTTGTATGTATTCTTGAAGATTTATCAGAATACTCAAAAAAAAAAAAATGATCTAGTAATAATTTTGACCAGTTTATCAAACCTTTAACCCATGAACCCCCAATTTTACATAAAAGTCCCTTTGACACAGCCCGGGAGCATGTTGACAGCTCCCATACAAACTGAGCGTACCCGACCTTCGATATTATCCAGCCAAACTTTTAAAAATGGCGAATAGTTTAAATAAATAAAGTGTTTGCCTTGTTTCAGTATAAAACGACAAAATATGCAGTCTAGAATCATTTTCTTATAAAACTTGTTTAGAGATACGCCACGTTCAAATATTAGTCTAGAACAGTTGAAGTGAGCGGGCCGCGAAAACCGTCACGAAAAAAAAATTCCCATGCAAATTTTGAGTTGCGTAATTATTGGGCGGTCTCCGACGAGGGCCACTCGCCATCTGTCGGTGGAAACGCGCAACTCACGAAAACTGTCATGTTAGGGGACGGCTGCTTTGACACCAAATTTCTATCTCTTCACGGTTTCGTGCTACAAATCATTGAAAAACGTGTATAAGTAAAAATCCTGAAAAATGGAAGGGGTCGTACCGCCCACCGTCACGAGATATCTAAAAATGAACCTCTGATTCGCAATCAGGGACTATAATTACCCCTTAAGGCAAAGTTTCACGAACATCGAAGAAGGGTCGGGGCAACTTTTTTCCGATTTCGTGTGAGTTGGCGGAGAACTACCCACATTAAAAATCGGACCATTAGTTGTTGAGATATCGACATTAGAAAATAGAGGGTTGTTTACGTGAGACTTAGAAAACTTCAATTTTCCTGTTTCTTTTTCTTTAGACAATTCTACAGCAAATTTTCTGAACCATTCAAAGAAATATTTTTAAGAAATGGTCACTCATGGTCACTATCTTAAAAAATCGAAAAACTGCAAATTTTTCGATGAAATCAAACTTTCTATGGCCATATCTTGAAAACGGGGTTCTTTATCAAAAAATCTGTGAAGTAATCTTCGATTGCGAATTCAATTTTACATGAAAAATCAGGTTAAAAAATATGTATAAAATTTCGTTTATTTCCAAAAATCACATTTTTTTAAAAAAATCACAACTCGGCGGCAACATTTTTGACCATACTTCTCAATGGCTCAAAAGTTGTGGTTTTTTGTCTTCTTAAACGTATAAAAAAAATCGAAAATTAAAAATTACGAATTTTGGGGAATTAATTTTCGTGAAAAAAACTTAATTGAAAAATCGGCAAACATTTTTTCCGTGTACCTATTTTTTTTCTTAATAGTCCACAACAATACCTACAACTTTGCGCAAGACACTTGATCAGAAAATTCATCTAAAAGTTACAGATTTTCGAATATTTACGTACATTTTTGTATAGAGAGCTGCCAATATTGTGTGGAGACTTGTATGGGTGAACCAAAGAAACAAAATAGCTTCTTTGGTCATAGGGAAGGCCCCCACAAAGTTTGAGCCAAATCATAAAAGCAAACACAAAACCTAAAGAGTCCACTTTACCCCCACTCGCCCTGTTCCTGCAGGCTTCAGATCCACAAGATAAGATCTGTTCTCGCGCCTGTTCTACAAGGCCGATGGCGATGCTGCGGCGAACGATGACTGAATTATGTCCGTTGATTAGAGTAGTTCGCGGACGGTTTGCACTATGAATCACACCCCACAAGTCATCACCAGCAAACGGTCTAGACTTGAGACACAACATTGGAAAAAGGCTGAGAACTTTATATTCTAGATCTCTTCCCCTGGTCTTGGCGCCCTGGAAAAGGTTAAGGTGAGATGAAAATTTATTTCGCATTACTTTATGGATTGCTTGGTCAGCTGGATGATTTCTATAAGATTTGCTTCCTTCCTATAGGACATGTTTGAACCCTGTCTTCATGAAATGTAAAGTTTAAGCGTTCTGGGCAGAAATCGTGTTGCACTTTTTTTAGTCCGAATCGCGGTCACGTTTTATCCCCTCGCACTTAGAGCAGGATTGCAGCCAGTGACATAAATCTTATTTGGCTGATTCTAGCTCCAAACGTGGTTCGTATACAGTTTCGTTCTACATAGATCAACAGCCATTATTCACCTTCGACGGATAGAATGAACAAATTCAATGGACTTTTCAAAAGCGACGAACCCCCATTCATCTGAAACAGAAGAACTTTGCGATTACCCAAAGCCGGGTGAAGCTGTCGATAAATTTTCTAACCACTATTATTATGCGCAGAGGGCTTTAAATTGGGGGCCCGATTTTCCCCGAGATGACTTTTGACTCCTAACTTCGACGACCGGTACCGTGTGCCGTCGAGCCGAGGTTCTAACGAATGGGCGGGGCACGGTTTTGTTGGTGGGTAAATATCAGCTTCCAAAGGCCATCATTTGTGGGATTAGTGCATGCTGAACAGAATGGCAAGAATAAGAGCCTTTTCCGAGATAGAAACATTATTAGGGTGTCGCCCTGGTCGCGACTGGCCCTGGCGGTAGGGCCAACAACGTGACGAACCCTTAGAACGATCCGTTAATCGGTTCAGCAGACTGCAATAGTTTGGGCTCGTGGTTTGCACAAACAAGAGGTTCAACGAACTGAACGCGTGATATTTGTGCAGAGTTCAATGGAAGCAAATGCATGGATTTAAGGTGATACGGGAAGGCACCACTATATAGACACTACGACTCGAGATTTTGAACGCAGTTTTAGGGAAAAAACTGTAATGTAAGAATGTTCGGTGTGTTGCAGAAGATAAAGAGCAAGCAATCTGTTGAGTTCAGAAATTTGTTTAAGTTTTGTAAGAACTGGCCCGTTTTAACTTAAAAGAATGTCCCTACTTGACCGTCGATCTATCCAAACAAATGATTTAATGACATTTGAATCATAAAGGTGTTCAACTTCAAACATGTAGTGCTAGTAGGCTCAAAATTGTTTTGAGAATTTCTAACCCATATATTTAAAAAAATATTTTTAGTTGGTTGAATCGATTTTTGTTAGTACAAACAATTAAGGTTGAAAGAAAAGGAGTAATAATTTGAAAAAAAAAAGTTTTTACGTGGTTAGCGTGTGTGCCCTATACTGAACATTGCTGTCAAATTATTTTTTATCTCGTGTTCAGGAAGTCAGTTTGCTTTGCTTAGGAAAATCTTATCTTTTATGGGTTTTTGTTCTTTTATTTTTGAATGAATTTATCTTGTTTCATTTTGTTTTGTTTTCTTGTAATTACAAAAAAAAATCACATAAGCTTATTTTTATTATGCTCTTTTCAAATCATTTTGTCATTTCGCCGAATGTCGTTTCGCCGAATGGGACGTTTAGCCGAATTCACAAAAAAATCGGCACAAGAAAAATTTAAAATTTTGGAAAAGCTAAAAGGGATACTGTGCCAATTTGGAGCCACATCGATTAAGGTTTAAGGGTCGCTCTTGGTCGTTGAAGTTTGCATGGGAAAATTTGCAAAAATGTATTAGGGTAATTCTCTACCAACTCACACAAAATCGGGAAAAGTTGCCCCGACCCCTCTTCGATTTGCGTGAAACTTTGTCCTATGGGGTAACTTTTGTCCCTGATCACGAATCCGAGGTCCGTTTTTCGATATCTCGTGACGGAGGGGCGGTACGACCCCTTCCATTTTTGAACATGCGAAAAAAGAGGTGTTTTTCAATAATTTGCAGCCTGAAACGGTGATGAGATAGAAATTTGGTGTCAAAGGGACTTTTATGTAAAATTAGACGCCCGATTTGATGGCGTACTCAGAATTCCGAAAAAACGTATTTTTCATCGAAAAAAACACTAAAAAAGTTTTAAAAATTCTCCCATTTTCCGTTACTCGACTGTAAAAAATTTTGGAACATGTCATTTTATGGGAAATTTAATGTTCTTTTCGAATCTACATTGACCCAGAAGGGTCATTTTTTCATTTAGAACAAAATTTTTCATTTTAAAATTTCGTGTTTGTAGGGTTAGTTTTTAGAGTGTAACAATGTTCTACAAAGTTGTAGAGCAGACAATTACAAAAATTTTGATATATATACATAAGGGGTTTGCTTATAAACATCACGAGTTATCGCAATTTTACGAAAAAAAAGTTTTGAAAAAGTTACTTTTTGCGTTTCTCTTTGTTTCGTCGTCCGTGTCTGTCGCGGGTGACCATGAACGGCCATGATCGATGACGACCAACTTTTTCAAAACTTTTTTTCGTAAAATCGCGATAACTCGTGATGTTTATAAGCAAACCCCTTATGTATATATATCAAAATTTTTGTAATTGTCTGCTCTACAACTTTGTAGAACATTGTTACACTCTAAAAACTAACCCTACAAACACGAAATTTTAAAATGAAAAATTTTGTTCTAAATGAAAAAATGACCCTTCTGGGACAATGTAGATTAGAAAAGTACATTAAATTTCCCATAAAATGACATGTTCCAAAAAATTTTACAGTCGAGTAACGGAAAATGGGAGAATTTTTAAAACTTTTTTAGTGTTTTTTTCGATGAAAAATACGTTTTTTCGGAATTCTGAGTACGCCATCAAATCGGGCGTCTAATTTTACATAAAAGTCCCTTTGACACCAAATTTCTATCTCATCACCGTTTCAGGCTGCAAATTATTGAAAAACACCTCTTTTTTCGCATGTTCAAAAATGGAAGGGGTCGTACCACCCCTCCGTTACGAGATATCAAAAAACGGACCTCGGATTCGTGATCAGGGACAAAAGTTACCCCATAGGACAAAGTTTCACGCAAATCGAAGAGGGGTCGGGGCAACTGCTGTGTGAGTTGGCGGAGAATTACCCATTAGGAATAGCAAAACTATCAAAATTCCACCAAAAAGTTGCGTTTAATCTGTTGGATCGTTGCCAAGTGTGAGATTCTTATGTAAAATTTTATGACAAACAACTTTGTCCAAAACCGTAAAACGATCCGAGTTGACCCTGACGAGTTAGTAGCGATTTAAATAAGACGTTTTTGTATGAAAAGAATTTTTTTCAACTGATTTGATGATCTTTAGCGATCCTAAAACCTTAAAAGATTTCGCTCAAAATGTTTTCAGTTACTTATTTTTGCTTAAGGAATTGCATCAGGGAGTATCCCTGAGGTCGATTTTTTTCATTGTCACCCTGTCAAACCACTTGGACACTTTTTGGAAATCTCAACTTCCCCTGCCTCCGCCCCTGTCGTGGACAATCGCCAAACACGTATTTCAAAACAGAACCTCACAGAAATGAATTAAATTATCACTTGATTTACAAGTTAATTATAATTTTTTTTGATAAACAATCTTTTTTAAATTTTGTTCAATGCTCATGCTCATGCTGAACGCCAAAATTATAATTTAAGCTGCTATTTTTTTCAAGGAACATATCATGCCAAAAATGTAAAAGCATTACAAGATAAATTCAAAAACCACCTATTTAAATAAATCACAAAACTGTTAATGTTTACAAAAACCCATAGAAATTATTTTTTAAAATCCTATTTGGTTTTAAAAAACTGCTTTTCTTCGAAAGAATGAAAATACTACAGAATTTAGTTTTTTTAAAGCCAATATATTTTTAAAGAGCTAGGTATGAAAAAATGATGAGAAATGTCATTGACTTTTTTTGCATTTGGTTTATTAAACCTAGCTCATGTTTGAAACCAAACTTTCAAACTTTCAAAATTATTTTTTCAAAACCAATATATTTTCAAAGAACTGGTCACGTTTAAAAAAAATTAGAAACTGGCAGATATTTTTCAAAGCTGTTTATTTTGAAAATAATGCAAAACACCCAGAAATTAAATAAATTAACTTTCGAATTGTTAAACAAACTGGCCATGTTTGAAAGAATGCCAAAAATACGGAAATTATTTTTGTGTTGAGGGTCATGTTGAAATGAATGCAAAACTCCTAGAAATAAATAAAATATAAAATAGTCCAAAAAACTGACCATGTTTGAACGTATTTTGAACCAATTCATTTCCAAAACACTGGTTGTGTTAAAAAGAATGCAAGAATTCCCAGAAATGAATAGAAACTTCTTTAAAATAGTCCACAGCACTGGTAAAATTTTGAAGAATGCAGAAATATTTTTTGTTAAGAAACCAATTTATTTTCATAGAACTGATGTTCCGTCCCGCCCGTGTGGATCAATCGGACCGCGCGCTGGACTCACAATCCAGAGGTCACCGGTTCGAATCCCGCTGCGGGGGCTCTAAAATTCTTTGTGTAAATATGGGTATTCGGCGCCGTCGCTCCGTGCCATACTTTCATACACTTAGGAGCCCAAAGAGGCGATGTCCTTGTAGATGAAAAGGAAGACACTAGTGGTTGGTACTAGCAAAAGTGGCCGACAGCTATAAAGTCAACTTCGTTTCGTTTAAATGTTCCTGTTATTTTGAAGCCAGAAACATGATTTCAATAATTTAAGGATATGTACATCAATGGCATTGACTTTAAATTAAGATTACCATTTTTTTTTAAAGAGGGCCCTCAGCTGGAATTTTTTTTACTGCAAAGATAAATGAATTGAACTCGGTTGAAAGAAATTCTAAATACTGCAGATAAAACCTACCAAATATTTTGCTAGAACTTTCGAAACAGAAAATATTTTTCATTTTCTCATTAAATCCATTTGGAGATGATTTCTGTTAAAAATTATTTTAAAAGAATATTTTTAAAGCTATAACTAGAAAATAAGAAAAAAAATCGCTTGAAATTGTAAAAAGTTTAAATTCGGTGTAGCTCTGCTATGAAACAGTAAACTTATGTTTTGTTCAACAAGATTACATCAATTTCAATCGCTTTGTGCCGATCATGAACCCATTGGGAAAACCATTATCATTAAATCGCAATAAAACAAATAATTCATGCTGCACAGGTCACAAGGGCACCATTACATCGAGCTTCCTTAACGATGTGAAAAGAACAACTGTTTGAAGGATCTCTCTTCCCTGTTGCGATAAAACTAATTGAACGATCACGCCGAACTCCACATGAAATCATGATACCGCAGAGCCGCCCTTCTCGTTCTGAGGTCTCTCAATCGCATCAAATTATTAACCGCACACTCAATGAAATATCGAATTAAGCCGGGCATCAAGCATGATTGGTCCGTCTAATGGCCAACCGGAGGAGACCCTCAGAGATGTTGAAAGGTTCCCGCTCAAATTATGAGTAATATATTGTTTGGTTCCGATCGGACACAACGGTAATTAAGGTACGTTGTTATACGAGATATTGTTTGTACTACCTGCCAGAGTATCGGGTAATTGCGACACACGACCCTAGCTTGAGGTGTGTTCCCTCACCTTGATCGCACCGCACCGGACATCCGTGGGAATTTCGCAAACCACTTCTGCGTCAACTTTGTCGTCTTGGCATGGTAAAATGGTTAGGTTCTTGCAGAGTTTGTAGACGTCGGTGGAGGTCGTACGGCCACGGTGTGATGTTTCCACTTTGCTTGATACGTTCCAAATGTAACTTAAATGTCGGTGCACTGTGCACTATAATACGAACGACAACTTACTTTGAATGTCGAGCACCGCAACCTGTATATCATACTGGTGCACTGGAGACTGGACTCGTGGAGTTTGGATGAAGTTGATACGCACAAGTGTCAGACAGAAGTGTGCCAACATTTCTCACTGCAAGTGGAACCACACACATGGATATCAGTTTACCGACAAACCAAGTAAACATGATCAAACTTTGGTCGAAATGGAGCAAGTGCGCGAAATAACTCCCTTTGAATATAATGTCATTATACAGCAATTCCCCACGAAAACAGCATGATTCGAAAAAAAAGTTCTCCGTTTTTTTTCGAATTATGCTCTTTTCGTGGGGAATTGCTTTATATATATAAAATATTTTAGATAACAAAAAATTGCATGTTTTTAACCAAAGATCGAGTTGGTCAAAATTATTTGGCAGTTGTGCTAATTTAAAAAAACACATGATTTTTGAAAACGTACAAAATAAACCGAGCTATTTTTTTAATTTTATTTTTATAGGCAAAATTACAGCGTCCAATTTCCCGGGGTTACAAAATTCTCGGGAAACGGGAAATTTTTAACAAGTTTCCCGGAAAATCCCGGGAATTCCCGGAAAATTTCTGATTTATCGAAAATTATTCTGATCTTGGTTTTGATTAATATTCTGCAACAATATTGTATAGAACATCAACTTCAGTGGTCAAAATGAGTGTGAGGATAAATTAATGGCTTTAATGCTAGTGAACATCATACTACAACTTCAAGAAAATATATAACGTCATGATTCGAAATCCGGACACTTAGTAGCATATCATTTTTGTTATAGCTGGCAAAAAATCATGTAATAAGTTGGAAATGTAGAAATATCATCAGGATGTAGTATAAACATAAATATGTCTTTTCTAACAATTTTTCATCAGAATTTTAAAATTAAAATGACTTGTTGTGCTTCGAATCACGGACACTGATAAAAGCTGATTCGAAATCCGGACACTTTTGCTTCGAATTCCGGACACTCGATTTTACTTATGAATCGCACAAATTTTGACCGAAATGTTAGTGAATGGCATTCTTTAGGTCTCAAATAAGCTGTTAACATCAAATCAATCGATAGTTTATATAAAAACTTGTTAGAATTTAGGGAAATCGAAACTAAAAATTTCTGCTTTGCCTTCCCGGTGCTTCGATTGCCTATGAAATATTTTAAGTGAAATGTTTCGCATTTTTGGTAAACTTATAATTTTACTGTATTTAATTGTTTTGGCATTATCTACAGCGTTCAAACAAACTTTAAATGAAAGTTGATGTTGGAATTCATCAAATAACACAGTTTTGACATTCATAATGCGAACTTTTATTCAAATAATTGATAAAACAAGGTGAAGTGTCCGGGTTTCGAAGCGTCCGGGAATTCGAATCATGACGTTAAGGTTACTAATTTTACATGCTGTTTTCAAATCGTACCAATCCAAAACATGATCATCAATATTTTTTGTTGAGAAGTGTTATTTATTTATCAAAGTGAACTGATTCCAGCATGAGCATGAGAGACCACCCATGGTTGTCCTTCTCCGTTGCTGAACAGAACCGTAATATCCTTTCAGCACTACTGATCATAGGCTTCGACTATCAAGTGGTATTTCCCTTATCAACAGCATGTATGAATGCGCTGAAAAGATAAAACACCATGATTTCCAAAACAAGATCAGTTGCGAATAGGTAACAGTCATTGGCCACCAACGGCGCCCGCCATGTCAGTTTGTAGATCTCGATTTTTTAAGGGACGGGAATGTTAGTTAGCGCAGGTTGCTACTAGGGCAGCTGATTTACTCTGTGCTTACACCCCACGAGCGCCAGGAACCTGAAAACTTGTTAGTAGGATAGGGTGTTTGGTCAGGATTCATCATAGAAGATGATGATGCGACCCAAAATCATAGTGTTTGTTGAAAGGTATTATATTTTATTCTCAAGGCAAACAATCGGATGCTGCGGATGAGACATTTCCCGTTTAACTGTTGTTAAATTTTTAATGAAATGGTTTAATCTTAGACAGCCGGCTGTGGAAAGATAAAACCAAATAATATTTATTTATAAAATGAGGTGTTAAACGCAATGCTGCAATGATAGCGTAGTCTGATTTTTAATTATATAATCATTTAGTTCATGAATTTGTTACGGAATAGACGCGATGAACTCAACCATCAAGTGCCTTCCGATCTTCTTTCTGTTAGCTAGATAAGGTATTGATTTTCGTTGCCTCTCGAGCTACGATGCTTTGGAGAGGGCTTAACACACAAACAACCGACGTCGAGCCCTCCGAGCTACGGAGCTATGGGAAGGTCTTTTCAACACAAAAAAGACTCGCGTACCACACGACGTTCTTGATGAATCAAAATAATTTTGTTACGCGATAAACCTAACGAACTCGGATCGTTTTTATCGAAAACTATATAAAGAGAACAAAAAAAAACTCATCGGCCAACGAACGCGCGAACTAAAAAAAATAAAAATAAGAAGAAAAAGAAGACCAATCACCCCATGCACACAAACAGCGACACAAAAGAGACGAAAATAACACAAAAAACAGGACTGCGCGTCCTCATAGGTACTGCACTAATGATCAATGAACTCACTTGATTGTTCAAAAATAAAATCGAATTGATTTAAAGTAATTGCCAAAGTGTAGAAACAATTTAAACCGTTAATAGTTTGCGACGGCCCGAACACAACGTGGACAATTTTTAAAGGCAGAAATAAATAAAACAAAACAAAAAATACCAAGAACATAAAAAATAGGATTCACTAAGAAAAGGGCCGATATCTCCCACACATACTTAAAAAAATCAAGAAAACACGCAACATGGAACGAACTCACCAGATGATTTCCTTACTCTCACACTTGCCCTGCAAGCATACACTCAAAACACCGCACCCACGCTCCCTCTCCCAACCTCTCCATCTCACACACAATCAAACACTCAAGCACACTGACTCACACAAAAGGAACGCGCGAACTGATTCTAAAGATTTGACCCACCGCTGCCCGAGAGCCTCTACCGAGAAGAGCCCACTCCCTCATCATCGCTTCGTTGTGGCCCCCATCACCCGCCACACTACTTGTCCGCCGAAACAGCGCGTTTTCTACTCCCGTATGTGTCCACTCTCTACTGAAGAAGTCACCAACACCGATGCAGAGTTATCGCCAAATAGAGTTATCTAAGCCCGATCTCACGCACACTAGCACGCCATTTGTTTTGCTGCAGGGTACAAAATTTAACCTCAATCTTTTTCACTTATCAAAGTGAACTGATTCCATGCATAAAATTGCTTTCAAAATTGTCTCTGTGACCAGTTTGAGAAAATGTGAATAACATTGGCACATAAAGTTGAAATGAAAACAAAAATCATTCAAAATTATGTTTTTAATCGAAAACAACTTTTCCAAAACAAGTAAGGAAAATATTCCCCTCTCTAATCAAACACCTATCTTCGTCATATGGAGAGTTTGATGCTCGATTAAAGCTCCAATATACTATTTAGGCTATAAACATACCAGCAACAGCACCGCCTCGACTAAGCACGCAAACTTATGTCACTTACTGGCGAAAAAGATCAAATTTAATGCACTTTTGATCATAATTTATATTTTGCAAGACCATTTCACATCATTGTGCCACCAAAAAAAAAAAACACATCCACACGCAAGATGAGAGGTTAAAAAAAAGTCGCCATCAATATCTTTTCACTTGCGCTAACGTTTTCAAAGCGCTTAAGACATGAAATTGCTTCCAACTACCGGCAAAATGTTCTTTTGAACATTAGTTAGTCACTCACTTAAAAAATAGTCCCGAAACATGTAAATATTTAGCAAGCGCCATCGAAAAAACAAACACGCCAAGTCTTTTGACGTTTGACTTTTGAGGACCCATTCTAATCGAAGGCTGAAAAAAAACCGAGCGAGAAGCGAAGACAAATTAAGAACAAAGGGTGGCCACCAACACCACCAGCATCGCCTGTTGGAGTGAACCGGTGATGCCAGGAAAAAAAGCAAAGCAATCCACTTTAACGACCGCCGGGTCTTTTGTGGGCTCTGTTGCAAGTTTCTGCTCATTTCTAGGCGTCCGAAGGTTATGTGTGGTGAGTCACCCTAAACCTCTTTTACGCAAATGGACCGACGTTTTACTTCCCCATCCGATAGAAGGCTAGGAGTTTAAGGCGGGAATCGAACCCGCGCCCCATAGCAACTTAGGGATCGGCAGCCGAAGCCGCTAACCACCGCGCCACGAGGCCAGGAAACTTTATCTATAAATGCAACTATTCGTGAGTGTTCGCTTAAAATTTCATCACAAATGGCAGGACTAAGCAGATACAAAAGAGCGCTGGAAGAAAAAAGAACTAAGCTGAAAATAGAAAAAATGGGCGTGGCCCAATGCATTCTCGTCAGATTAGAAACATTTGGGTTTTTTTAAATGCTTGTAAAAGGAATTGAATAACTATTAGTAAAAGTGAAAATAAACAGAAATATTCACAAAAAGTTGCTCTACTCGTTGGTGTACTTGGTTTTAATAAATTTGAAGGAATACTCCAGATTATCCAGAATCATTCAAACACGACCGTTTATTAGGCTTTTAATGGGTATATTTACCCTATTTTTGATTTTATTTTTTCTATACACAGCAAATAAAGTAGTAATCCAGCTGCGTGTAAAAGGCCTGGGTGTAAAATAAATTTTGCATTATTTTATGAAATTCTGTGTAATATTACACCCTGAAATATGTAGCCCATCAGTATGGGAAACCTACTTGACCGAAATGTCAAGCTCATATATACGTTTATCCTTCCCATTTTTCATCGGTCTGATGGCCGAGTGGGCTAAGGCGCCAGTCCTCACTGATGGTGCTGGGTTTGATTCCCGTCGGTTGCAACTTTTTTTTTGTGTTTACAAAAATTGTACATGCAGTGTGTAATATTAAGTGTCTTTTTTGACGAAGGTGATGTGCATGCTTTTGCATGCGATTTTACCATCGGATTTTTTGCTGTGTATATTTTCACTGAGATCAAAATTTTATTATTTGACATTCAAAATCGAATCATTAGTATCTGAGATATCGACATTTGAAAATTTAGTGCACTTTATTGTTTCTTTTTATACGTGAGGGACCATCCATGAACCACGTGGGGGGGGGGGGGGGGTATGGCGATTGTCCACGATCCATACAAAAAAGTTTTTTTTGTAAGGACAACTGTCCACGAGGGAGGGGGGGGGGGGTTAACAGATTCCAAAAAAAGTGTCCACGTGGACGAATTTAAAAAAAAAATTCTTACCTAATCCTTCTTTAGGTGGTTGGTGCCTTCCTCTTATTTATACAGTGATTTCGTTTGGTTTAGAATAATTCGCAGATTTTTTGTAAAAAAAATACGGATACTGCCTTTAAAGAAAATGGCAACCCTCTACACGACCCTTTCGTGGCAATCAGACCATTTAAGGTAATGTTGAAATCCCTTTTTTCTAATTATTTTTTTTGTATCATAATTTTTAAACAACTAAACGAAACTTTAGAATTTTCAATACCAAGCTGTAGGACCCAAAACTGGACCTAGTAGATCACATCTGGACAAAATTCGTTCAGCCAAAGCCAAGAAAATCAAGTGCATATTTTTAATCAACTTCCCCACACACGCACAGACATTTGTTCTGAATTTGATTCTGAGTCGATAATTATAAATGAAATTGGGTCTAACAGGTCGAATTAAAAGGTTCATTTTTCGAGTGATTTTAAAGCCTCTCCTCAATAGGGAAGGCATAAATCTCATCATCTTGTAAAAAATATTTTTATAAATGTACTCTATTTTGAAAAGTTTTCTGCGCACATCCAAATGCATCCAAAGAGTTAATAAATTAGATGAAAATTATGTGACTAAATATTAGGAGTGGTGAAGGCATAAAACACATACATGGATTACGTTAGTTGTTGTAATTATTCTTTTACTTTCAGTAGAAAACAAATCTAAGGAAAACCATAACCCTGCACCAAAAAATTGAAAAAAAATTGTAGCGAGTTGACACGCGGCCGCTATTTTTTTTATTGATAAGAGAAAGGTAACTTTTCATAAACAGACGTCAATAACACAGCGTAACAAAATATTTTTTTTATTTTTTGGCAGCACGAAAAAAAATGCTCCTCTAGGGATCGGCTTCCCGAACAAAATGCAACCTGGCGCATATTTTTATTGTTATCCTAACTCGAGATATTCAATGCAGAAGTTTTGCATATGAATCACCCCCCGTCGGAAAATATTTTTTATTTTGTTTTCTCTGTAACTTTTGATCAATTAGGTCTTTTTGGACGCTTCCGGTGTCATTCGACGGTAAATTGTTAGAAAAACTCAAGATTTGGTCCCATTGGCCGGTTCCTGTAACCGGTTCCGGAGGAAATCCGGAATATTGGCCAAAACTGTGCAAAAACTTCAAAATTTTGAAGTTTTTTGCTCTTAATGCGAAGTGAACGCACTATAGCATGAAACAATCCATACAAACTAACAAAAATGTTGGTCCCAGCATGTTTGAAGGTGTTTAATTGAAAAGGTGGCCATTGAGAACCGGTTCCGGTGAATCCGGATCCGGAAACTCCGGAAAAAATTAAGCAATATTTTCACAATTCCAATGTGTCAGACAGATATAAATAAAAGTGTTGTTGAAGCATTCTTTGCTACTTCATATTCATATTACCACAAAAACATGGCCAAGTGGCCAACGGGAACCTGCTCTGAATATTCCGGATCAGGGAACCAGTGGTCACTTGAAATGTGTATTAATTTAAAATAGCATAATTTAATTAGGAAGTTTTCCAGTTTTCTAGAAAAATCAGAATTAATTAAAATCAGAATCAGAAATATGGCCAGGTAACCAACAGGAACCCGTTTTAAATGTTCTGGATTAGGGAACCAGTGAACATTAGAAGTTTTTATCAAGTCTTCAAAAAACATGTTTAGATTAATGAAATTTAAAAATTCTTGTAAAAATTAAGAACATATTCGATATCAGAATTAGAAATATTGCCAAGTGGCCTACGGGAACTCGTTCTGATTGTTTCGGATCATGTTACCAGAGGAAACTTGAATTTTTAATTAATTTTAAAAATGCATATTTTAATTAATGAAATTTTTAAATCCCTGGAAAAATCTGAATGTATTTAAAATAAGAAATAAAAATGTTGCCAAGAGGCCGACTGTTCCGGATCAGCGAGCCAGTGGTCACTTGGCATATTTTAATTTAGAAATTTTCTAGATTTCTAGAAAAATCTGAATTTATTTGAAATCAGAATTGAAAATTTTGTCAAGTGGCCAACGGGAATCACATAAAAAGTTTATTAATTAAAAAAAAATTAATTAAGAATATTTCTAGATTTCTAGAAAAATCTAAATTTATTTTAAATCATACTTAAAAATGTTGCCAAGTTGCCTACGAGTTCTGACTGGTCACAATTTTTATTATTTAAAAAAATATATATTTATTTAACTGATTTTTTTTAAAGTTTTGGAAAAAATCACTGTTTATTTTTAAATGAGATTTAGAAATATTGCAAAGTGGCCAACGGAAACCCATTCTGAATGTTCCGGTTCAGGGAACCAGTGGTTACTTGAAATGTTTATTAATTAAAAAAAGCATATTTTAATAAGGAAATTTTCTAGTTTTCTAGAAAAATCTGAATTTATTCAAAATCAGAATCAGAAATGTGGCCAGGTGACCAACAGGAACCCGCTTTAAATAATCCGGATTAGGGAACCAGTGAACATTTGAAATTTTTATCAAGTTTTCAAAAACATATTTTGATTAATGAAATTTTAAAATTCCTGTAAAAATTAGAAAATATTTAAAATTAGAAATCAAAATGTTGCCAAGTGGCCAACTGTTCCGGATCAGGGAACCAGTGTTCACTTGACTTTTTTTTTGTTTATTTTATAAAGCATATTTCAATTATGAAATTTTCTAGATTTCTTGGAAAATCTAAATTTATTTGAAATCAGAATTGAAAATGTTGTCAAGTGGCCAACGAGAACCTGTTCTGACTAGTCACAATTTTTATTATTTAAAAAAAATATATTTATTTTACTGATTTTTTTTAATTTTTTTTGGAAAAAATCAAAATTTATTTGAAAACAGAATAAGAAATGTTTCCAAGTGGCCAATGGAAACCCATTTTGAATGTTCCGGATCAGGGAACCAGTAGTCACTTGAAATGTTTATTGATTTGAAAAAAAAAGCATAATTTAATTAGGAAATTTTCTAGTTTTCTAGAAATTGCAGAATTAATTCAAAATTAGAATCAGAAATTTGGCCAGGTGACCAACAGGAACCCGTTTTAAATCTTCTGGATTAGGGAACCAGTGAACATCTGAAATTACTATCAAATTTTCAAAAAAACATATTTTGATTAATGAAATTTTAAAATTCCTGTAAAAATTCAGAACATCTTCGAAATTAGAATTAAAAATGTTGCCAAGTAGCCAACGAGATCCTGTTCTGACTGGTCACAATGTTTGTTAATTTAATATAAAGAATTACTTTCAAGTTATTAAGAAAAAAATTATCAAGAATTACGCGAATTTGTTTTTTTTCCATTGATTGCAATGAAAATTTCTCATTAATAGATTTTTTTCTGAAAATGTTTGTATTTTCTTAATACAAACCGTCGAAAAATTAAGATGAAGATTATGTAGAGATTATTTTTTAAATGTATGATTGAGAATTTCTCAAATAAAATTATAACTACACTTAACTCATTTCTTAATATGTCCGCCTCTGAACATGTAATTTCTTTTAAGTTTTGAGTAATGTTTTTTCTAAATTTAATCATTTTTGGCGAAAAATTGAAAGATCAGAACATTCAAAAATTAATGCTCCATTATTCAAAATTCAAATTTCATCAATTCGAAACTTTTTTTTATATTTTAATAGTTTTTCTAAACAATTTTTTTAAAATTCAGATTATTTTTTTTCGAATTTCCAAAATCGTAATTAAAATAATCCAAAATTTCTAAATTCAGAATTTTAAAAATCTCCAAAAAACTTAAAAATCAAAAATTCAATATTTATTAAAAAATTCAAATTTGAAAAAAAAAAATCAAAATTAAAAAAAAAACAATATTTGAGAACTAAAAAATATAAAATTTAAAACAATTTTGCAAACAAAAAAATATCTCAAAAATCGCAAAAAAAAATTCTTAGATTTTTAAATTCCTAAATTCTTAATTTCTTAAATTTTTAAATTCTTAAATTCTTAAATTCTTAAATTCTTAAATTCTTAAATTCTTAAATTCTTAAATTCTTAAATTCTTAAATTCTTAAATTCTTAAATTCTTAAATTCTTAAATTCTTAAATTCTTAAATTCTTAAATTCTTAAATTCTTAAATTCTTAAATTCTTAAATTCTTAAATTCTTAAATTCTTAAATTCTTAAATTCTTAAATTCTTAAATTCTTAAATTCTTAAATTCTTAAATTCTTAAATTCTTAAATTCTTAAATTCTTAAATTCTTAAATTCTTAAATTCTTAAATTCTTAAATTCTTAAATTCTTAAATTCTTAAATTCTTAAATTCTTAAATTCTTAAATTCTTAAATTCTTAAATTCTTAAATTCTTAAATTCTTAAATTCTTAAATTCTTAAATTCTTAAATTCTTAAATTCTTAAATTCTTAAATTCTTAAATTCTTAAATTCTTAAATTCTTAAATTCTTAAATTCTTAAATTCTTAAATTCTTAAATTCTTAAATTCTTAAATTCTTAAATTCTTAAATTCTTAAATTCTTAAATTCTTAAATTCTTAAATTCTTAAATTCTTAAATTCTTAAATTCTTAAATTCTTAAATTCTTAAATTCTTAAATTCTTAAATTCTTAAATTCTTAAATTCTTAAATTCTTAAATTCTTAAATTCTTAAATTCTTAAATTCTTAAATTCTTAAATTCTTAAATTCTTAAATTCTTAAATTCTTAAATTCTTAAATTCTTAAATTCTTAAATTCTTAAATTCTTAAATTCTTAAATTCTTAAATTCTTAAATTCTTAAATTCTTAAATTCTTAAATTCTTAAATTCTTAAATTCTTAAATTCTTAAATTCTTAAATTCTTAAATTCTTAAATTCTTAAATTCTTAAATTCTTAAATTCTTAAATTCTTAAATTCTTAAATTCTTAAATTCTTAAATTCTTAAATTCTTAAATTCTTAAATTCTTAAATTCTTAAATTCTTAAATTCTTAAATTCTTAAATTCTTAAATTCTTAAATTCTTAAATTCTTAAATTCTTAAATTCTTAAATTCTTAAATTCTTAAATTCTTAAATTCTTAAATTCTTAAATTCTTAAATTCTTAAATTCTTAAATTCTTAAATTCTTAAATTCTTAAATTCTTAAATTCTTAAATTCTTAAATTCTTAAATTCTTAAATTCTTAAATTCTTAAATTCTTAAATTCTTAAATTCTTAAATTCTTAAATTCTTAAATTCTTAAATTCTTAAATTCTTAAATTCTTAAATTCTTAAATTCTTAAATTCTTAAATTCTTAAATTCTTAAATTCTTAAATTCTTAAATTCTTAAATTCTTAAATTCTTAAATTCTTAAATTCTTAAATTCTTAAATTCTTAAATTCTTAAATTCTTAAATTCTTAAATTCTTAAATTCTTAAATTCTTAAATTCTTAAATTCTTAAATTCTTAAATTCTTAAATTCTTAAATTCTTAAATTCTTAAATTCTTAAATTCTTAAATTCTTAAATTCTTAAATTCTTAAATTCTTAAATTCTTAAATTCTTAAATTCTTAAATTCTTAAATTCTTAAATTCTTAAATTCTTAAATTCTTAAATTCTTAAATTCTTAAATTCTTAAATTCTTAAATTCTTAAATTCTTAAATTCTTAAATTCTTAAATTCTTAAATTCTTAAATTCTTAAATTCTTAAATTCTTAAATTCTTAAATTCTTAAATTCTTAAATTCTTAAATTCTTAAATTCTTAAATTCTTAAATTCTTAAATTCTTAAATTCTTAAATTCTTAAATTCTTAAATTCTTAAATTCTTAAATTCTTAAATTCTTAAATTCTTAAATTCTTAAATTCTTAAATTCTTAAATTCTTAAATTCTTAAATTCTTAAATTCTTAAATTCTTAAATTCTTAAATTCTTAAATTCTTAAATTCTTAAATTCTTAAATTCTTAAATTCTTAAATTCTTAAATTCTTAAATTCTTAAATTCTTAAATTCTTAAATTCTTAAATTCTTAAATTCTTAAATTCTTAAATTCTTAAATTCTTAAATTCTTAAATTCTTAAATTCTTAAATTCTTAAATTCTTAAATTCTTAAATTCTTAAATTCTTAAATTCTTAAATTCTTAAATTCTTAAATTCTTAAATTCTTAAATTCTTAAATTCTTAAATTCTTAAATTCTTAAATTCTTAAATTCTTAAATTCTTAAATTCTTAAATTCTTAAATTCTTAAATTCTTAAATTCTTAAATTCTTAAATTCTTAAATTCTTAAATTCTTAAATTCTTAAATTCTTAAATTCTTAAATTCTTAAATTCTTAAATTCTTAAATTCTTAAATTCTTAAATTCTTAAATTCTTAAATTCTTAAATTCTTAAATTCTTAAATTCTTAAATTCTTAAATTCTTAAATTCTTAAATTCTTAAATTCTTAAATTCTTAAATTCTTAAATTCTTAAATTCTTAAATTCTTAAATTCTTAAATTCTTAAATTCTTAAATTCTTAAATTCTTAAATTCTTAAATTCTTAAATTCTTAAATTCTTAAATTCTTAAATTCTTAAATTCTTAAATTCTTAAATTCTTAAATTCTTAAATTCTTAAATTCTTAAATTCTTAAATTCTTAAATTCTTAAATTCTTAAATTCTTAAATTCTTAAATTCTTAAATTCTTAAATTCTTAAATTCTTAAATTCTTAAATTCTTAAATTCTTAAATTCTTAAATTCTTAAATTCTTAAATTCTTAAATTCTTAAATTCTTAAATTCTTAAATTCTTAAATTCTTAAATTCTTAAATTCTTAAATTCTTAAATTCTTAAATTCTTAAATTCTTAAATTCTTAAATTCTTAAATTCTTAAATTCTTAAATTCTTAAATTCTTAAATTCTTAAATTCTTAAATTCTTAAATTCTTAAATTCTTAAATTCTTAAATTCTTAAATTCTTAAATTCTTAAATTCTTAAATTCTTAAATTCTTAAATTCTTAAATTCTTAAATTCTTAAATTCTTAAATTCTTAAATTCTTAAATTCTTAAATTCTTAAATTCTTAAATTCTTAAATTCTTAAATTCTTAAATTCTTAAATTCTTAAATTCTTAAATTCTTAAATTCTTAAATTCTTAAATTCTTAAATTCTTAAATTCTTAAATTCTTAAATTCTTAAATTCTTAAATTCTTAAATTCTTAAATTCTTAAATTCTTAAATTCTTAAATTCTTAAATTCTTAAATTCTTAAATTCTTAAATTCTTAAATTCTTAAATTCTTAAATTCTTAAATTCTTAAATTCTTAAATTCTTAAATTCTTAAATTCTTAAATTCTTAAATTCTTAAATTCTTAAATTCTTAAATTCTTAAATTCTTAAATTCTTAAATTCTTAAATTCTTAAATTCTTAAATTCTTAAATTCTTAAATTCTTAAATTCTTAAATTCTTAAATTCTTAAATTCTTAAATTCTTAAATTCTTAAATTCTTAAATTCTTAAATTCTTAAATTCTTAAATTCTTAAATTCTTAAATTCTTAAATTCTTAAATTCTTAAATTCTTAAATTCTTAAATTCTTAAATTCTTAAATTCTTAAATTCTTAAATTCTTAAATTCTTAAATTCTTAAATTCTTAAATTCTTAAATTCTTAAATTCTTAAATTCTTAAATTCTTAAATTCTTAAATTCTTAAATTCTTAAATTCTTAAATTCTTAAATTCTTAAATTCTTAAATTCTTAAATTCTTAAATTCTTAAATTCTTAAATTCTTAAATTCTTAAATTCTTAAATTCTTAAATTCTTAAATTCTTAAATTCTTAAATTCTTAAATTCTTAAATTCTTAAATTCTTAAATTCTTAAATTCTTAAATTCTTAAATTCTTAAATTCTTAAATTCTTAAATTCTTAAATTCTTAAATTCTTAAATTCTTAAATTCTTAAATTCTTAAATTCTTAAATTCTTAAATTCTTAAATTCTTAAATTCTTAAATTCTTAAATTCTTAAATTCTTAAATTCTTAAATTCTTAAATTCTTAAATTCTTAAATTCTTAAATTCTTAAATTCTTAAATTCTTAAATTCTTAAATTCTTAAATTCTTAAATTCTTAAATTCTTAAATTCTTAAATTCTTAAATTCTTAAATTCTTAAATTCTTAAATTCTTAAATTCTTAAATTCTTAAATTCTTAAATTCTTAAATTCTTAAATTCTTAAATTCTTAAATTCTTAAATTCTTAAATTCTTAAATTCTTAAATTCTTAAATTCTTAAATTCTTAAATTCTTAAATTCTTAAATTCTTAAATTCTTAAATTCTTAAATTCTTAAATTCTTAAATTCTTAAATTCTTAAATTCTTAAATTCTTAAATTCTTAAATTCTTAAATTCTTAAATTCTTAAATTCTTAAATTCTTAAATTCTTAAATTCTTAAATTCTTAAATTCTTAAATTCTTAAAATCTTTAATTTTTGGAAGAAAATATTTCAAATATTGGAAATGCAGTTTGTTTCCGAATTATTCGAAATTAAGTGTGGAATATGGAAAACAATCTGTATTAAAATTCATAGATTTTGAATTTTTAGAATTTCGAAATCTAAAATTCAATCATATTCAAATTTTACATTTTGGTTTTTTGAGCTTATATTTTTGAAGTTAAATTTCAATTATTAGATTTTTAAATTTGTTTATATTAGTTTATAATTTTCTATTTCGTTTATATTGGTCAAAATTATTGTAGTGTCCCTCTAATTCACAAAAATAATTTTTTGGTGACACTTTTTTTCACGTCTCTTTAGGTATTTTTTAAAAGGATTTTTTGCTATCCTTCAAACATAAAACGAGTTTCATTTTTTTATCAAATACTTTCTGTATTAGTTTTTTCTTTGGAAATAATGTTTCTTTAATGTTTGTCGCGATTTTTTTTTATATGGCGTGAATTTCGCGCGGATTGAGGTTTCGGTCAGCGCGGATTTGGCGCGGATTTTAATTCTGATTTTAAATAAATTCTGAATTTTTACAGGAATTTTAAAATTTCATTAATCAAAATATGTTTTTGAAAACTTGATAAAAATTTCAAATATTCACTTGTTCCCTAATCCGGATCAATTAAAACGGGTTCCTGTTTGTCACCTGGCCAAATTTCTGATTCTGATTTGAATTAATTCTGATTTTTCTAGAAAACTAGAAAATTTCTTAATTAATATATGCTTTTTTCTAAATTAATAAACATTTCAAGTGACCACTGGTTCCCTGATCCGGAACATTCAGAACGGGTTCCCGTTGGCCATTTGGAAACATTTCTAATTCTGATTTCAAATAAACCACTATATTTTTTAAATTAATAAAAATTGTGACCAGTTACTTGGCCACTTGGCATCATTTCTGATGCTGATTTCAAATAAATTTAGATTTTTCTAGAAATCTCAAAAATTTCTTAGTGAAAATAACTTAATAAAATAAACAAAAAAGTCAAGTTTTTAAAATTAATTAAAAATTCAAGTTTCCTCTGGTAACATGATCCGAAACAATCAGAATGAGTTCCCGTAGGCCACTTGGCAATATTTCTAATTCTGATATCGAATATGTTCTTAATTTTTACAAGAATTTTTAAATTTCATTAATCTAAACATGTTTTTTGAAGACTTGATAAAAACTTCTAATGTTCACTGGTTCCCTAATCCAGAACATTTAAAACGGGTTCCTGTTGGTTACCTGGCCATATTTCTGATTCTGATTTTAATTAATTCTGATTTTTCTAGAAAACTGGAAAACTTCCTAATTAAATTATGCTATTTTAAATTAATACACATTTCAAGTGACCACTGGTTCCCTGATCCGAAATATACAGAACGGGTTCCCGTTGGCCACTTGGCCACATTTCTGATTCTGATTTCGGATTAATTCATATTTTTTCCAAAACCTTGAAAATTTCTTAATAAAAAACTGCCTTTAAAATTAAAAAAAATGTCAAGTGTCCACTGGTTCCATGATCCGGAACATTCAGAACAGCTTACCGTTGGCCACTTGGCCACATTTCTGATTTTGATTTTGAATCAATTTAGATTTTTTCCAGATACATTGAAAATGTCTTAATAAAAACTGCTTCATAAAATTAATAAAAAAAAATAATTTCCACAGGTTCCCTGATCCGGAACATTCAGAGCAGGTTCCCGTTGGCCACTTGGCCATGTTTTTGTGGTAATATGAATATGAAGTAGCAAAGAATGCTTCAACAACACTTTTATTTATATCTGTCTGACACATTGGAATTGTGAAAATATTGCTTAATTTTTTCCGGAGTTTCCGGATCCGGATTCACCGGAACCGGTTCTCAATGGCCACCTTTTCAATTAAACACCTTCAAACATGCTGGGACCAACATTTTTGTTAGTTTGTATGGATTGTTTCATGCTATAGTGCGTTCACTTCGCATTAAGAGCAAAAAACTTCAAAATTTTGAAGTTTTTGCACAGTTTTGGCCAATATTCCGGATTTCCTCCGGAACCGGTTACAGGAACCGGCCAATGGGACCAAATCTTGAGTTTTTCTAACAATTTACCGTCGAATGACACCGGAAGCGTCCAAAAAGACCTAATTGATCAAAAGTTACAGAGAAAACAAAATAAAAAATAATTTCCGACGGGGGGTGATTCATATGCAAAACTTCTGCATTGAATATCTCGAGTTAGGATAACAATAAAAATATGCGCCAGGTTGCATTTTGTTCGGGAAGCCGATCCCTAGAGGAGCATTTTTTTTCGTGCTGCCAAAAAATAAAAAAAATATTTTGTTACGCTGTGTAATTGATCACAAACGAGCAATTTCCAATCAAACCACCTCAAACACGCGACGTTGACAGTCACTCTAATAGTCTGTACTGGGGGGTACCAGTACAAGTTCTACATGCATTGATCTCTGATTTCTCCGAAACCGGGCGGGCCACATAACGCCACAGATTCCCACCCATAAGAAGCGCGTGCGGTGACACCCTTTTTCGGTATACTTTCACGTGGTCACCGGCTGGTTCTTATCGGCTAAAGTCATGCAAACTTGCTCTTATGACGTGTTTTTATTTTTTGCAAGCCTAATGGTTGTTAACCCTCCGACTGGTGACGACTTAATATACGTAGAACGAATAAATTTCAAGCTTTTGGACACAAATTCTCGGACAACTTGTCCTTAAGGTCTACAAGACGTTATGGGGCAGGCGCTTTCGTGACGCCCCACATGTAATGAGTCATATTTATACGCGGTAGCAAACGATGCAGAAGAGCTGCAAACTGGTTCATTAGAGCAGGTCTTTGGTGTCTCTTCAGACCAGCAGTCCCAGACACACGCCACAGAAAGCTGATCTAAGGCTAAGGTAAGGGGCATTGGCAAAGTATGAAAAAATGTCTGCGCCGACTTGGGTCACAGCCACCCCAGCCCAGCCCAGACCACGCAGATCGGTTTTACTTTCGTTGGCATCTTTTTAGCTTATTGCACACCGACCTAAGTAGATAATGATATAGAGAACCCTCGGCGCAATAAATTTTCAAAGAGAACAGTAAAAACCGAACCAAACCCCGGCTAAATGATATAATTCAAACCCCGAAGTCGCTTTTCCCATGCTGCTATCAGATCAGATTTCGCGACAGAATGTGGATTAAATCTTGCCGCCACGGCGCTGCCTTGCGATAAAAGTGGAAAACGCGATTGGTAATCGATTAGATTCAACCGCTGAAAAATTGTTCTTGCGAACGCCAAAAAATGTCACAAATTGTCCCCATGAGACGTTGGACAGCGCGCTCAAGAGCAACCTTGCTGGGGGGAGATTGAGCCATATCAGCTGTTGCAGCTGTCCGAGGTAGATTACCACCACGTGGCTCCAAGAGATGTCATGCGTGGAATGTCAAGAACTTTGCGCGCGCTGACCGTCGCGAATGATCGCAAACGGTAATTGGTCAGGAATGACACAATATTTTTTATGTCGGAGGTTCAGACATCACTGTGATGGTATAGTCGATATACCATACCATCCATCGGGTAATCAACTGAAGTTGGAATGAGCAACTAATAGAGGTTTGCCAGAAACGCAGCGGATATTAGTTTTTTGTGTGATAAATATCAGGGACCGACCTTTGTTCACAGACAGTTATTAAAAATAGTTGTGTAGTCGGAGTTGGTGGAACCGAAAATTTGAAAAAAAAACATGTGTCCCAAAAAATTAAATCGCAAATGGGTTATTTCACCTCAACTGTACACAAAAAATGCTAAATTGAAATTTTTCTGATTAAGTCTGCTCTGATCTGATCCAATTTCAAAACAAGCAAGAAATCCGATCGCGATTTTCATCCAAATTGGATCACCCCCTGTTTGGATCCTTCCCAAATTTTTACATTTTTAAACTGGGATTTCTCTGGAACCACAAATCGTAGGAGATTGACTCATTTTGAAGGAAGTTGAAATTAATTAACAATAAATTGTTGTCAATGTGTATTACGCAAATGAAAATTTGTTGCTTGATTTTCACATTGAGCTCATTTTTCAATCAAAGTTTAGACCGTCGAGTTCCTGAGAAGATTTATAATGGGTTCTTTTTTTTGTTTTGCCTTCCTCACAGAGGTAAGGCTATAATCCTGCTCTAAAAATGAACTTTGTATAAAAACGTCGTAGACCCACCTTCATGTGTACATATCGACTCAGAATCGAAAACTGAACAAATGTCTGTGTGTATGTGTGTGTGTATGTGTGTGTGTATGTATGTATGTGACCAACAAACTAGCTCATGTTTCTCGGCACTGGCTGAACCGATTTGACCCGAACTTGTTGCATTTGACTTGGTTTAGGGTCCCATAGATCGAGTTTTATACAGATTGAAGTTTCGATAAGAAATCAAAAGTTATGTATAAAAATGTGTTTTCACATATATCCGGATCTCACTAAAATGTATGTAAACTATGTCCAGGTCCATCATCCGACCCATCGTTGGTTAGGTTATCAAAAAACCTTTCCATCGAGTCCTCAACATTGAAGATCTGGCAACCCTGTCTCGAGATATGCCCACTTAAGTGATATTGATGTACTTTTTGGAAGCCGGATCTCACTTAAATGTATGTAAACTATGTCCGGATCCACCATCCGACCCATCGTTGGTTAGGTAATCAAAAGTCCTTTCCATCGAGTCCTCAACATTGAAGATCTGGCAACCCTGTCTCGTGATATGCCCACTTAAGTGATATTGATGTACTTTTTGGAAGCCGGATCTCACTTAAATGTATGTAAACTATGTCCGGATCCACAATCCGACCCATCGTTGGTTAGGTAACTGAAAGGCCTTTCCAAAGAGTCCAAAACACTGAAGATCTGGCAACCCTGTCTCGAGTTATTACCACATAAGTGATATTTATGTACTTTTTTGAAGCCGGATCTCACTTAAATGTATGTAAACTATGTCCGGATCCATCATCCGACCCATCGTTAATTAGGTAATTGAAAGGCCTTTCCAAAGAGTCCAAAACACTGAAGATCTGGCAACCCTGTCTCGAGTTATTACCACATAAGTTATATCTGTGTTCTTTATTTTCTGGATCTAAAAAAATGCTGAAATGTGTGTCCAAACCACTCATATTACCCATTTTTGGTAAAAAGTGAGGAAGGCATCAACCACATAGGTGGATTAAGTTAGTTTTTTTTTTAATATTCCGGTTAGAACCGATGCGCGAGCATGTTTTAAGTAAAGCTTACATATTTTAAGGTAGTTATTTACTTTGACCTCTAACCTTCGGAAAAAAAGATATAAGACGTAATTTGAAGTTGTTTGATTGATCTGGGTCAATTTTCCATATCAATGAAGTTTGGTATTTTTGTTTTACACAATCTGGCTGTTTTTATGCAAACCTTCAAATACTCAAACTGATGGCGTTTTCTATATAGTGGATTGATTAGGATCAGTAGTTTTTTTTAAATACATTGCCATACAAGTGACCGTCGTTACAAACTATGTGACCCTTCCCTTTCATAAAAAATACCAAATTGATCGAATCCTGATTTCTACAAATATTGAATTAAAAGTCTATAGAATTCTTATAAGAATTCAAACCACTTGCATATTTATGTAGTGAATGGATTGGAAGATATGAAGCAATATTTTGGATAATCCCAAGATGAATCATGAAGCTAATCTTTCAGTGTTTTTTTTTTTAGATATTGCCATATAAGTGAGCGTGAGTCAAATTTTCTTTTCCAAGAAATCGACAATATTTAAAAAAAAAATGTTTATCAAAATTCTTAAAAATCCTAGCAAGAAATACGGAGAAACACGTTTTACCAGTCAAATGGCTGAGTAGAAAGTAGGTACAACCTTTGTAGGAAGCAACAGTCATTTTTGAAAATATAACAAAAACTAGTTGTAACGGTCGGAAACCCAGCTAGACTAACCAAAAAATCTATTAAAAATTGCGGCGAAACAAGCTAAATCAGCCAAACGGCTGAGAGAAATGACCGGCTTTCTAAACAGGCAGTATTTAGAAAAATCAACAAACTTTTATCTAGATTATCCAGATTTAAAACTTTTTTAAATGTAATAGGGTAGAGTAGTCATCAATGAGACACGGGGAACAATGATACAATGGCTCTCACAAGTAGTAATTTCAACCAATCAGGCTCATATTTGGAGGAAAAGTGTGTCTACTGGATACACGTCTGCCATAATAGTGGCTTTGGTTATGGACGCTCCCTTGAAAAGTTATTCATAAATGTTTACTTGTGGGGTGTTACAGTAAATTATGAACAAAAAATACTTTTTTGCTCGTAGGATGCCATCTACACCAAATCTAATATTTCTTCAAATTTCTTTCGACGTTCCATAGGGAATGAGTTGGGCTACAATGTCCCTTTATTAGGTTTGGCCAAAATTAAGAAAATACCCAGAATCCAGGGCTGTCTCATTGTTCCCCACTCCTTTCAGCCCATGGGTAACAATGAGACACTTTTATTTTTCTTAAATAAACTTATCAAAATCTATGTAATTCTTTCAAAACATGAATTGAAAGTGATTTTTGGCATATTTATTGAGTTTTAACTCCATTTAACAAAAAATATAAAGTTATTTGGTATAAATATATGGATTTTACAAAATTTAAATACTTTTTAGTATAACTTTTGTTAATTAAAGTTTCAAGTTGGTAAAATTGCTTTAAAATAATTAAGGCAAGTTACCTGCAACGGAACAATACAAAAACATGACGTTTTACTAGAAAATTATTAATTTTCGTAGAGTGTCTCATTGTTCCCCAGCTGTCTCATTGTTCCTGCCAAGTGCGTCTACAATGAGACAGTTGAATAACTCGGGCTGTAGACGTAATATCAATCCCATATTTTGGTCAATGTTCGAACACATTAAAAGAAAGTAAATGCAACAAAAAGCGCATTAAAACATGCTGATGAAAAAAATACAAAAATCGTTGAATGTTAAAAACCAAAAGTGTCTCATTGATGACTACCCTACCCTATCTACGATTATTTAAAAAGATTTCAATATAAAAAAAATATGTAGATTTAAAAAACGTTATGACTGTCTGTCTTCATAAATACTTTTCGAATGTTCCCTTAATTTAAGTTAAATGTGTTCTATTTCTGTAATATTTTGAGAGTTTGCTTTTCGTTTTTTTGGCAAATATAATTTACGGCATGTTTGCAAAAGTATAACTGTAGAACAAATGTGACTGTTGTTGTACTCATTGAAACATTGGTTGAACATTTTATACATTTTGCCCTTGAGATCTTTTTTCCAATCAACCGTTTGTCTTCTTTTGTCCATTCGACCAATTACTTTTTTACCATTTCGACGCTGTCGTGCTATCTCGTCGCACGTCGTTTTTTGACGTTCCGAGAAAAACGCGTTTCAATGTTTGACCATGAATAAACAAAAATAAGAGCACGCAATGTAAACAATAACAAACACGTTTTGTTTGGATAACTGTTCTGCGCATTGTCGCGAAGTTTGGTTGAATTTGTTTGCCTGAGTCCCGTGTTATAATTACAAATGTTTACGGTAGTTGGGCATGTACGTGTGTCAAACGCGTTCTGACCTGAAATCCCTTTGGCCAGTAAATTTTCAGGGTGTGTCAAGATAGTAGACAAGATTGAAACTTCTTTCTTATTAAAAGTTACAACAATGCACGGATTTTTTTCGGATTTCATTGAATATCTCAGGATTGAAATTGAATTTTGGGGATCTGTGAAGATCAAAAGTTGAGGAATTGTGAGCGTTCTTTACTCAATTTGGTCCAAAACGCACGTGCGACAAGATAGCACGACAGCGACGATTTGTGATACATTCGTACCGTATATGACGAAGTCCAGTCTGTAGCTAGCTGAAATCGTCGTATCCTTGCGAAGCGATCTGGTATCCTTAATGATTTAAAACATTAATGAAAACGCAACCGGAGGTCTTAAATTCATGAACTTTTTTTTGTTCATAGGATTAAGGTGATATTAGACTATAATAAACAGACAAACTCGCACTTTTTCGTGTTTGACAGTTTACGAAACAAAACAAAACGTATGCAGGCTTAGGGTTCTACAAACAAAAGCAGGAAAACTGATAAACTGTCAAAAAGTGCGAGTTTGTTTGTTTGTTTGTCATAGTCTAATAGCTCCTTTAGTGTTATTAATTTATTTAACATTTTGTGTTTAAAAAAAATAATTATCTTTGTTGAACTTTTATATCATAAATTACAATTCTTTGACATGTCAATTGGTCGGCTTAAATACTCTTTATCTTGATGTTATTTTGTGAAATTGTTGTCTTTATTATCATGTAAATCAACTAACCCTTAAAAATTTGTCTTTCTGGTGTGTACCTACCAGGATTTTTCGCACATAGAACCACAGTATTCCAAATTACTCAAATTATTTATAAGTTCCACAATTCATGACCTCATAATGCAAAGGCTACACCGCAAAACAGTTGATTGAATCCTTGAGCAAAGTGACAACCGGCTTAACCGCGAGATAGCTATCCTTAATCGTCACTATCATTCAAACCATAATCTAACACCTCTGTCATCACATAGTTATTACAGAAAGCATCAGCGCACAAACAAGCTAGGCATGATTCGTTTGAACTGCAACCAATCACGGCAAATTAAAACCAGATGCAATTTCCTAAACAACTGTTGAAAAACCACAAAGCCGGCCCAACTCTAAGGCAGCTAGTAATTGATCTTCTGGGTTACCGTGCTGGTTGGGGTTGAGGTGTAATTTGATGGATGACTTGGTGGTGGAGTTCTTTCTTCTAACGAGTCTCTTCGCGCAGTTGATGCCAGAAGGGTCGTCCAATTTATAAGGGTTGGCCGTCGCCGATGGCTGTTAAGAATTAGCTTCCACTTCTGGGCAATCTTGGTCCAGACACCCAGGGAAGGAGTGGCGGTTGGACTTGTTTAGATTGTTCTCATAAATTGAAATTTGATGATCCAACAGTAGATATGAAGGGAATTTTATGAATTTTTGTTGGCCTTTTAAGCTTATTCGTTAATGTATTCTATTTTTTCTAAGCTTCAACAGATTTTTGACTACTTTTTACTATTCATTTTGAGTGTTCTAGCGCGAAACAGTGACACACGACGCGGTAAATTCTTTTACCTTGTCACACCGCGCAATGTCCCTTAGGGCCATTGTCCGCGCCGGCCGCCACACGAAACTGGTGTCAATCTTCCCGTGGCCACAAATAACCCCGTGGCGAGCTTCAGCTTAACCCTCAACATTTTTACAGCAGGTCATTGAGAAGCAATTTAAAAATAGATATTAGTTAGAACATTTCGAAACATTCCAAATATTTGAAAAAAAAAAAAACAATATAATGAGGCTCTTAAGATCTTAAGGTGGAACAGGACGACATTACTAAAAAAAAGTAAAATGGCTACTGTAAGACCCTAACCTTTTACTCGCGACTCCAATGAAAATAGTAAAGATTGAATCAAATTAGTGAAGTTTAGTTAAAGAAGTTCAATGGTTCTCGCCCAAATTTCAACCGTAAGGGTTAATTTTGGCTCGCTTATTCTAAGTCACAATGCACCGCCGCAATGAAAACATTTCATTCTGCAATTTTCCCGCAATGACTTGTGTATGACTGCAGAGCTGAGACGGGGGTGCAATGGTGATAATGTCTTCTTTGTCTTAAACCTAACAGGGTGTGGAGGCTCAGGAGGGAGGGATACTGGCAATTATCACACGTGGCTCGAGGGCCCGTTCGTGGCGTCGGTCGTGGGTTCTGAAAATAACCGCCTAAATACTTCCCACAACACACCGCTGTTCACGGTCAAATCTAAGCTTTGGTGTTAAAGTTTAATTTTAAAGGCAGTCGGAGCTGGCGTCATAGAGCTTGGAATTAGTGAGATTCAACACACGGTAACGTTTAAATAATTAGTCGCTTTGATGGAGATCAACGAATCACGCATAAACACAATATAATGTTTTATAATGATTCGTTTTGCTATTATTATCTGGGAATCTGACTATGGTTGTTGGTGAGCGAGATGGGAAGTCTTGATGGTTCTGGCTAGGTTCATTATGCTGCTGAAGAGATATTAGGGTTCTGATAAGCCACAAGATGTTCTGTGGGTACTAAACAAACAAACACAAAATAATGATGGTTAGCCATGTTTATTCATTTATCACTGATTTGTATTTAATACGAAAATGTACCTGTGCAGTTTTGTACTAAGATGTTAACTCACATGAAGCATGTTCATTAGGGTCAACTTCAAGTTTTACTTAATTTTCTGAACTGAATATTTTCAGAAATGGACAATCATAGACACCAATTTAAAAAAACAAAAAGCATGATTTTTTCGGACAAAATTTTACTTTGAATGGCTATATTTTGAAAACGATGCTTCTCATAAAAAACGTTACTTAATCCACCCTAGGGTGGTTGGTGCCTTCCTCACATTTAAAGGGTGCTGTCCAAAAAAAGACACAAAAGGGTGGTGTTTTTCAGTGTTTTATCAATTTGACTCATTATTCATACCACTAGATTGGGTAGTCAGAGCTTCATATTGCAGGGCACTTAGGTGCTTACAACTTATGATTGGGTAGTCAGATCTCCAATCTAATTCGTGCCCGTTGAAAAGGTATTTTGATTACCTATCCAACGACAGGTCGCATGAGAGATCCGGACAACGTTTTCATCAAAATATCTGAGATCCGGCCTCCAAAAAGTGCATAAATAACACTTAAGTGCTTATAACTTTTGGTAGGGTTGTCAGATCTTCAATTTCTTGGACGCATTGGACAGGTCTTTTGATGACCTATCCAACGACAATTCGCATGAGAGATCCGGACAACGTTTTCATCAAAATATCTGAGATCCGGCCTCCAAAAAGTGCATAAATAACACTTAAGTGCTTATAACTTTTGATAGGGTTGTCAGATCTTCAATGTCTTGGACGCATTGGACAGTTCTTTTGATGACCTATCCAACGACAGGTTGCAAGAGAGATCCGGACAACGTTTTCATCAAAATATCTGAGATCCGGCCTCCAAAAAGTCCATAAATAACACTTAAGTGCTTATAACTTTTGATAGGGTTGTCAGATCTTCAATGTCTTGGACGCGTTAGAAAGGTCTTTCAAATACCTTTCTAAAAATGTATAGCATGACGGGGTTTCTTACAAAAACCACCCTTTTTACAATCTTCCGAACTTTAGTCAAAATCGTTTTTTAGCATAACTTTTGAAGTACTTAACTAAACTTCATAATTTTCAATAGGGACTTATGGGACCCCAAGACGGATCGAATGAGACCAAAACGGTCCAAATCGGTTTAGCCAGTCTCAAGATAATCGAGTGCATATTTTTTGGTGCACAGACCCACATCCCTACACACACACACACACACACACACACACACACACACACACACACACACACACACACACACACACACACACACACACACACACACACACACACACACACACACACACACACACACACACACACACACACACACACACACACACACACACACACACACACACACACACACACACACACACACACACACACACACACACACACACACACACAGCCATTTGCTCAGAATTTGATTCTGAGTCGATATGTATACGTGAAGGTGGGTCTAGGAGGTCAAATTAAGAAGTTCGTTTTTCGAGTGATTTTATAGCCTTTCCTCAGTAAATGAGGAAGGCAAAAAGTAAAGTACTTTGCGAATGCAAATTCGTCTTTACATAAAAAAAATTAGGTAAACAAATTTTAAGTATAAGATTTCATTGATTTCAATTTTTAAAAAATCACTATTTAAAAAAAATCATAACTCGTCGGCAAACTTTTGGTCCCTACTTCTGGATTGCTTAAAAGATGCGGAGTTTTGTCCCCTAAAACATATAACAAATTTCAAAAATTAAAAAAATACGAATTTTGGGAAATAGATACAGTCAAACCTCGCATAAGAGCGCCTCGCATATGCAACTTTGCATATACGAATCATTCCACCTGATTCGGTTTTGTCGCAAGAGTTGCATATGCGAGGTACAGGGCTTATGGGATTTTGGCTATATGGGAGATATGGCCTTTATTTTTGTAAAAAATCATCTTAACTGTACAAATTTATAGTGTTTTGGAATCGTTATGAAGTCAGCTATACAGCTACACCAAATTTACAAAGTTTACGATGTTCTAGATCATCCGAAACTTCCTCAAGTTAATGCCTATGTGTTCACCACCGTACAAGTATGAGGTAGGCGATTGTGACTTAGGTTTTTGACCTCAGATCATATCCGGATAGCCTCAGGAAGGTTCAGGGACTAGTCTACCGATATGTGGTGATGTTCTAGGTCTTCTGTAGAGTCCCGGGAGTTACGGCCGGTGGGTCTACCGCCGTAACAAGATAGAGGTCAGTGGTTTTTGACCCCAGATCATATCCGGATAGCCTCAGGGAGGTCCGGGGACTAGTCTACCAATGTGGTGATGTTCTGGCTATTCTGTAGAGTCCCGGGAGTTACGATCGATGGGTCTACCGCCGTAACAAGATAACGGTCGATGGTTTTTGACCTCAGATCATATCCAGATAGTCTCAGGGAGGTCCGGGGACTAGTCTACCAATGTGGTGATGTTCTGGCTATTCTGTAGAGTCCCGGGAGTTACGATCGATGGGTCTACCGCCGTAACAAGATAGCGATCGATGGTTTTTGACCTCAGATCATATCCAGATAGTCTCAGGGAGGTTCAGGGGCTAGTCTACCGATGTGTGGTGATGTTCTGGGTATTCTGTAGAGTCCCGGTAGTTAAGACCGATGGATCTACCGCCGTAACAAGATAGAGTTCGATGGTTTTTGACCTCAGATCATATCCAGATAGTCTCAGGGAGGTCCGGGGACTAGTCTACCAATGTGGTGATGTTCTGGCTATTCTGTAGAGTCCCGGGAGTTACGATCGATGGGTCTACCGCCGTAACAAGATAGCGATCGATGGTTTTTGACCTCAGATCATATCCAGATAGTCTCAGGGAGGTTCAGGGGCTAGTCTACCGATGTGTGGTGATGTTCTGGGTATTCTGTAGAGTCCCGGGAGTTAAGGCCGATGGATCTACCGCCGTCACAAGTGAGGTCGGAGGTTTTTGACCTCAGATCATATCCGGATAGCCTCAGGGAAGTTCGGGAACTAGTCTACCTGTAGAGTCCCGGGAGTAGGGTCCCCGGATCTCCCTGAGGCTATCCGGATATGATCCGAGGTCAAAATCACCGACCTCTATCTTGTTACGGCGGTAAACCCATCGGACGTATCTCCCAAGATCTTATAAAAGACCCAGAACATCACCACATATCGGTAAACTAGCTTCTGAACCTCCCTGAGTCTATCTGGACATGATCTGAGGTCAAAAACCTCCGACCTCTATCTTGTTACGGCGGTAGACCCATCGGCCGTAACTCCCGGGACTCTACACAAGACCCAGAACATCACCACACATCGGTAAACTAGCCTCTGAACCTCCCTGAGTCTATCTGGACATGATCTGAGGTCAAAAACCTCCGACCTCTATCTTGTTACGGCGGTAGATCCACCAGCCGTAACTCCCGGGACTTTACAGAAGACCTAGAACATCACCACATATCGGTAGACTAGTTCCCGGACCTCCCTGAGGCTATCCGGATATGATCTGAGGTCAAAAACCACTGACCTCTATTTTGTTACGGCGGTAGACCCACCGGCTGTAACTCCCGTGACTCTACAGAAGACCTAGAACATCACCACATATCGGTAGACTAGTCCCCGGACCACCCTGAGGCTATCCGGATATGATCTGAGGTCAAAAACCACTGACCTCTGTCTTGTTACGGCGGTAGATCCACCAGCCGTAACTCCCGGGACTCTACAGAAGACCTAGAACATCACCACATATCGGTAGACTAGTCCCTGAACCTCCCTGAGGCTATCTGGATATGATCTGAGATCAAAAACCACTGACCTCAATCTTGTTACGGCGGTAGACCCACCGTCCGTAACTCCCGGGACTCTACAGAAGACCTAGAACATCACCACATATCGGTAGACTAGCCTCTGAACCTCCTTGAGTCTATCTGGACATGATCTGAGGTCAAAAACCTCCGACCTCTATCTTGTTACGGCGGTAGATCCACCAGCCGTAACTCCCGGGACTCTACAGAAGACCTAGAACATCACCACATATCGGTAGACTAGTCCCTGAACCTCCCTGAGGCTATCTGGATATGATCTGAGGTCAAAAACCACTGACCTCTATCTTGTTACGGCGGTAGACCCACCGGCCGTAACTCCCGGGACTCTACAGAAGACCTAGAACATCACCACATATCGGTAGACTAGTCCCTGAACCTCCCTGAGGCTATCTGGATATGATCTGAGGTCAAAAACCAAAGTCACAATCGCCTACCTCATACTTGTACGGTGGTGAACACAAGGGCCTTAACTTGAGGAAGTTTCGGATGACCTAGAACATCGTAAACCTTGTAAATTTGGTGTAGCTGTATAGCTGACTTCATAACGATTCCAAAACACTATAAATTTGTATAGTTAAGATGATTTTTTACAAAAATATAGGCCATGTCTCCCATATAGCCAAAATCCCATAAGCCCTGTACCTCGCATATGCGTGTTTCGCATAAGAAACCCCCATATAAGGTGCATATGCGAGGTTTCACTGTATCGCTTTTGAAAAACAGTTATTTAAAAAATCACCAATTTTTTCCGTATGCCTATTTTTTCTCAATAGCCCTCATCAATACCAATAACTTTGCCTAGAACACCAAATAAATAAAAAAAATCCTAGAAAAGTTACAGATTTTAGAATATTTAAGTGCCATTATTGTATGAACAGCTGCCAAAATTGTATGGAGATTGGTATGGGTGAACTAATGACACAAAATGGCTTCTTTAGTGATAGGGAAGGCCCCCACAAAGTTTGAGCAAAACAAAAAAAAATCATATGGTCGAAATCGGCCAATTTCGTAGTGAATTGCTCTGGTGCTCTGGATTCTTGAATGTTTACAACCCCACAACATTTCAGCCAAATAATAAAAAGTCAATTCATTTGGAGTGACGCTTCATATGAAATTATATAAGTTGATATTTTCTCTAATTATGTTTGTTGGGAAAACCTGAAAAAAATATTTTAAAAAGTATTATTAAGTGTTTGGTAAATCAATATTTGGATGAGATCACCTCTTTTATCAATAAATTGTTCTACATTGAAATCAGTTTACCAAGCAATATCCTTAATTTGTAATAAATAATATCTAACTACATTCACTGGTTTTAATAGTCAAGATAGTTTCAATCGTTGATTATTCATTCCACACATCTTACAGAACCGCCACTATTTCTTACACTAACCATATTTATTGCGCGAAAAAGTCATCACATATCGTGCCGCTAAAATATGGATCAGACATTGAACTACGCTCAAAAGTTATGAGCTGCCTCTCCTCAACTCCAAATCCCCCTACCCCCCTCTCAAACCACCTCGTCCACCAAAGTTGAAAATCTCCCACGGGTGGAAACACACACACACACACAACCACCCCAGCTGAACTCCGTCTGCTGAATAAAGTCGTAAATTAATTTTGCCATTGGTAAACAGAGAAATAGAGAGAAAAAAAACGCTCTTTTGACGACGCCCGTTATTATCGCGTATGTATCTACCTCCTAACAACATTATGAATTATGCTGTCTAGCATGGTTCTCAAGCCGTCCCTCGCTGCGCCCCAATGCAAATGGGTTGACCCCAAACCTCACTTTTCATCTTTACTGAGAAGGGAGCTGTGGTTCGTCGCAAATCGTCGGTCAGTTGGAAATTGAAAAATAGGGTGGGGTGTGTGGTAGTTGGTCAATGATTAGGGGATTACGTTGTCTGTTGTTTTTCATGATTAAAATTTGGAATTTTAACTTCAATTATACAAAATCTTGCTCCCCTGGATTAATTACGGGATCTTTTTCTCTTCTGAAGTTCTGAGCACTTTTAGAGCTTTAAAACACAAGCATTTTCGTTTTCGGAAAATTTATCTTAAAATCTTAAAAAGATGCAGTTTTAAAACTCACATAACGTCAGTGACATTGGGTTTGGGAGGTGAGGTTGGGTCAAAGCGTTTTTTCACGGATTTTACCATTTCTCAAGTTCTTCTCAATGAAACTAAATTCTGTTAAAAAGGTTGTGTAGGGGACATCTTAAGATGACTTAGCTGAAAAAATCTCGTTCCTAGAGCAAATCATTTCATTTTGGCAGCTGTCTAAAGTTGAGGTACGTTTTTGGATAAAAATGACCTCTCGAAAAATAAACTTTTTAATATTTTTTATGGAATCGCTCAAAAAGTACCCAAATTTTTGAAAATCTACTTCAAACATTGGATCATGTCAATACGATTCTCTCGAACTAGAAACACTGTTGGATTACTCGTTTTTACCAAATTCATTTTTTTTTCATTAAAAAAATTAAGTCAAATTTGTTTTTGCATGAAATTTGATTTTTTTTTCACAAAATCATAACTTGGCGGTAGTTTTTTTGACCATACTTCTCTATGGCTCAAAAGTTGCGGGTTTTGTCCCCTAAAACATATCAAAAAATCTCGAAAATCAAAAAAAAAATATTTTGGGAAATTGAGTTTTTGTGAAAAAAGTCAATAAAAACTAACTTAATCCACCTATATGGTTGGTGCCTTCCTCACTTTTTACCAACATTTGGTGATATGATGGGTTTGGACACAAATTTCATCTTTTTCTCAATAAAAAAAAACACAAATGTCACTTAAGCGGTCATAACATGAAACTGAGCGTTGCCAAATCTTCAATGTTTTGTACTCATGGGAAAAACTCATTCCCTAACCAACGCTCGATGGGTCGGATGATGGATCCGGACATAGTTTACTTGCATTTAAGTGAGATCCGGCTTCAAAAAAGTACATAAATATCACTTAAATGGTCATAACTTGAGACAGGTTTGCCAGATCTTCAATGTTTTGTGATCATTGGAAAGGTCTTTTGATTACCTAAACAACGATGGGTCGGATGATGGTTCCGGACATAGTTTTCATATAGATAAGTGACTCAAAGTGTAAACTCTGACACTTTTTCATACGTAACTTTTGAACTACTTATCGGATCTTCTAACAATTCAATAGCGCAGTATGGGGCAACTTGTTTGACTCAAATCGGATCAGCCAGTGCCGAGAAAACTTGGCAAGAATTTTGAGCACCAGGGGGAATACGTACACACATACACACACACACACACAGACATTTGTTCAGTTTTCGATTCTGAGTCGATAGGTGTCTTTGAGCTGTTTTTCAAAAGTTAATTTTTCTAGCAGGATTATAGCCTTACCTCAGTGAGGAAGGCAAAAAAAAATCGTATTTTTTTTCCGTGTACCTATTTTTTTTCTCAATAGTCCTCAACAATACCTACAACTTTGCCGAAAACACCAAATTGATCAGAAAATTCACTCAAATGTTACAGCTGTTTGAATATTTACATACCACTTTTGTATGGACAGCTGCCAAAATTGTATGGATACTTGTATGGGTGAACCAATGATGCAAAATAGCTTCTTTGGTCATAGGGAAAGCCCCCACAAAGTTTGAGCCAAATCAAAAAATACAAAAAAAATAAAATGTTGCAAATCGGCCGATTTCGTAGAGAATTGCTCATTTGTAAAATTCTGCTTGCGCTTTTTCGAGTTAAACAAGTTTAAAAATGGCATCCTTTAATGCTAAAATTGTTGGAGCTTTCGACCCTTAAGCCCAAAAATTATTTTTCGAAAACGATAAGGTTTAGTTTTTAGAGCTCTAAAAGTGCTCAGAAGATAATTTTTCGCTAAAAATGATCAAACAAATTTTCGAGGTCTTGCTATTGACTAAATTAGTCGTAGGAGGTTGTGTTTTCGACCAAGTTGCTTAGATTTGCATGCCTAACATTTTCTAGAAGAGAACAAAAAAATCCCCAAAAGTATTCCTGGAAGGTTAGATTTTCTGAAACACCCTAATCATGAACCAACCTAACTTTCAACCAAGCGAAAAGTCACCCCTTACCAATTGCAACAACTCTTCTGAAGACACCAAAGTTCTAAAACTTCACAGTTTGTTGGGAAATCCTATTTCCACTTAATTTTTCGATCTGGACCTCTGTGTAACGTAATTTGAATATTTTACAATCGATTGAAAAAAAAATCAATGAAAATTTGTGCTTTTAGCAATAATTTTTCCCTTCTTATTTTTGGAAACAATGATTGGGGAAGAGGTTGGACAAGAGACAAATCCTTCAAATAATATTTGCATTGAACATGAATAGTAATTCTGTACTTAGCCCTTTGGAAGTCGCGTATTTTTGCGTTTCTTACAAGTGTCCTTACAACGTGTGTACTAAGTACACGTACGCGACTACCGGTGGGTTAGGTAAATGCTCAATATTGTCGATATGTTTCATATGACAAAATATGACAAAATGTCATGCCCGAGCCATGTTTAAAAAAAGTTATTTTCGAAAAATATCAAAAACAAGGTCGACCAAAAATAATGGATTCATTGTTTTGATTCGAATTTGCAACCGAAAAGCTCCCTACATATTTTTTTGATTTTGTTCATTATTTTGAAGTAAAATCTCCCTAAATGTGATATTTAGGATAAGTCATGATTATATTTAAACATTTTTTTTTCGCAAAGACCGTTCAGTTTCCCATACATTTGTTTTAGAAATTCTATGGTTAATTACTGAAATTTTCTGATCTATCAGATTTTTTTAAAGGTAACTTCTAAAGGTTGAATTCAAATAATTTTGATTTTTTGTGTTTGCCATCGAATACGATTAAACATTAAAAAAATATTTGCATTGACCCAGCGCCCCAGGTACGGGTTGGCGTGGTTGGCGGCCGCCAAGGGTGCTAGCCCTTGGAGGGCACCGAAATCGATGATTGTACAAAATTTTCATGTCAGCTATAACATCTTCAACATTTGAAACAGAAAGGGCACCGAATTATAAAATAGAATTACAAATAACTAGATAATTTGGTTTAAAATAAAAAAAAATATTTAGGAGCGCAATTGTATGAATATTTCTACTGAAGTGTTTTTGAAAATTCATACTTAATGCTAAATTTATTTTTTCATTAAAGAACGGGCGCTCAAGTGGCATAAAGTTAAAAGAGTTCTAGAAGAGCTTCTCAAAATAAATACACGTTAAGGTTTGGACCGTTGAAAAATGAAGTTTAAGTCATACCTTCCAACTATATGTTATTTTCACGTTTGGTTGTTAATCACATCCAGCCAAATTGTTGAAAAATTATGGTCATATTTTGAGCTACTTTGAAATAGGAATTATTTTAACATTAAAACATATACCTTTCTTTTCAAATTTTTACATTCTCGAGTTAAAAAAAATAGCCTTCGAAATATTTTCAGCTCGTTTTGACATTGGAAAACTGCTGTAAATTTTCACCAATAAGACCAACATTATTTGTTCAAGAAAATAATGTTTTTCAGAGCACATCACTTTTTCTGTTTTAGCTAAAATTTAATTTTACGAATGGAAAATAAACAAATAAATACCGAAAAAAAAATCAATGCAAAACATAATTTAAAAAAAAATAATTATGAAATATATTCTCAAATATCGTATGGGCAAATCACTAAAAATGAATAAAAATATCTTATTTTAATTTTTTTTAAACTTATTTTTCTAACATAAAAAAAAACGTCAATACTTAGACATTTTCGAAACTCATAATTGCAAAACAACTGGACAGGTGTATAATGCATTTTAAAACATTTTTTTCATTCAAATGTTGAAACCGTGGCCTGCAATTTCATTTATATATATTTCAAATATTTCAATTTTATATTTTTAATATATAAAAATATAAAATTAGCTAAAATCATGATTGAGCATTTAATTCTGTGCATTTATCTGAAAAGTAAATTTTAATAAACCAAAAGCCATTATCAATTTTATGATATCCGAGAAAATATTCAGCCAACTTACCTCCTATAATAATTTTTTTTAATTCAGCCTATCTCATATTATTTGAAACATAAAACATAAAATAACTGTGTTTCTGAATTTAACCATATTAAGGTCTCCAATTGCAGTTATAAAATCAAAACTCATATTGAAGCAATCATTGAAAATTTATATCAATTTAACAAAATGCTTGTAAATTTGGAAGGGGCGCCAAATTGATGATTCGCCAAGGGCGCCGTGGACCCAAGGTACGGCTCTGCATTTACCTATTTTAATTTCAAAATGGAAAATGAATAAATTAATTTAAAACCCAACATTGCCTGGAAATGAAACCGGGCAGTAGAGTGAGAATCTTTTTATAAATAAAATTTAATATAACCCAGATTTGTTGAATTTAATCGAACTATTATTTTTGATCAAACAACTAATTAAAGGTTTTTTGTAATGCATCTTCATTTCAGCTTTCTATTTATTTTTTAAAGCAAATTAAACTGATAGCATTGTGAGCATGACAACGTTTATTAGCATGTGACAGTGCCTTGCTAATTAGAATTACTGATAATTATGTCATAACGACTGCCGTAAAAGTCTATTGAGATGTAGGATAAGCCTCATTTGATAATTATTACTGTTTCTGTTAAAGTGTCACTTTTTACATCGACTAATTATTTACAAAAACACTTCACTTGTATCACAAAGGAAACAATATCAATTACACAAGTGATTTTACACTAAACAGTTCGTTGCAACGCGAGTATCGCGAAAGCAAATGAACACCCGAAAAACAATAATTCAAAATGTGGCATTACATTTCGATAATTATAACAATCAGCTAACGAACCCGAGGGCCATACGACCAATAAGTAGAAACAAAAAAAGTTAATTCAGTTATAATCGTCATAATTGCACTCTACCGCAATCGAAACCACCACCCTAGCCATTAGAATCAAGATGACTAAGAAGCCCTCTGAAAACATTTGAACGGTTAGTTGATATCTTTGGGGGTAGCAGTCTGAACCCCCTGAAGACCCTCTTTTCCCCCTCTCCCTCTTAAGTTGACTTGAGCCGGGGTTCTCAGAGCAGACAGCGCCGAGACTCTAGCAACGCGATAATTTCTTCTTCCTTCGTGCCACCCTTCCTCCTTCTTCTTCATTTCATGTCTAGAGACTAACTTAGTACAAGCCCTACGAATCTCCCCTACCCCTCCTCCATCCCCTTCAGTACGATGGAGTGCAGTTTTCGCGTGGTTTTTTGCGCGCTTCTCGCTCCGTCGTCGTCTAAGTTGCCGGCTTAGTAGTAGCTCGTACCTAGTGACACTAACCGACCGAGCGAGCGATTCGAGCAGTTTGGCGTGAGGGGGATGGAAAATCTCGCGCTAGAACAAACGTAGAGGCTTAGCTTACCGGCAGGGACCGGTGAGTTTTCGTATAAAAGTAAGGGCATTTTCCAGCAACGGTATCAAATCAGCGTTTGCAACCCTTCAGTACAGAAGTGTTCTCAAGTTCTTTATTTTCTTCCAAGAAAACCAAACCACCCAAAACCAACTCAAAATGAAGTCCTTCGTAAGTGAAGAGTTTTTTTTTTAGTTGAACTTAACAGTTTGATAGTGAATACAATTTTACAACAAGTAACATCAACGAGGATTCTTCAGGAAAAAAAGTGAAACTGTGGAAAATTGTAGTGCTAATGCTGCCTAGAATTAGGCAGCAAATAATTTGTGCAACGTGAATTTAGAGAATAAATCTTGGAAAATTTTGATTTTTTACATGAAATTTAGAGTATTACAAAAAAGAAATTTTTAAGTCTGTGTGTTTCAGAACTTAATTCTATTAAGTTGTTTTGGTAGTATCTTAACTGTGCTTAAGTGTTTGTTACATGAGTATTAGTTGTTTTTTTTATATGGAATAATAATTTAAAAAATACTTTAAGTTTTGTTTGTTCTGAAAAGATTAAAGAAATGAATTGAAAATTTCAGATTGGATGAAATTATTAGCAAAAAAAAATTTTTCAAATAATTTTTTTGCGCCTTGTGCAATTTGCTGTTATTTTTGAAAAGCACAAAACTTTATCAATATTGCAACAAATTTTAGAAGTTTCTGATAGTTTTTTTTATTTGGATCTTTCTGCTTTTCCGATTATCCGCAGTTGACGGTATGTCATCAAAATATATGCTTATGATACTTTTTGGTCTCATAATTTTAGTGAAATATCCAAATTTGATATCAGTGATTTTTTGTTGTTGTAGTTTATTAATACATTATTTCATTATTAAATAAACAATTGTGGTACAACATAAGGTCGTTTAATTGTTCTAAAAAATATCAATGTGGTTTTTCCTGTATCTTAAAGAATTATTTTGTGATTTTCCTCAAATGTGATCAAATGACTTTTCAAAGAGGTAATTAATGTATATTTTTTGGCATTGCAACGTTTACTATAAAAATATGAACAAAATATTCTTTAAACAAACATTTACAAAATTGCGACCTGACGTTTAAATTTTTTTTCTGCATAAACTCCCCTAAAATATTAACGTTTCAAAATATAATCCATTTTTTTGCGATTCCGTTGTAAAACTACTTACTTTTCCTGTCATTCTCGCATGACAAAACATTCATCGCCAAGAAAGCAGTACCGTAGACCGGGGTGACTTTGATAGGATTTCAATTTATTTTTGGAATATTTTCCAACTGGTAAGGTTTGTCTTAAGATTATTATTTTTAAAACATGTACTGGGGTAGCCCACACAAGGTCCACTCACCATTTTTGAAAAAAGTTTTTTCAATAGTGTTTTTAAAAATAGTTACGTTATAAATTCTTAGTTTGAATTCCGGGGTGACTTTGATAGTCATAGTTTTTCTTATTATTATCAGATTTAAGGTGTTCAAATTTTATTTTTACGTCAAATGTATCATTACTAAGGTTGCAAATATAGTTTTCAAGGGAAAAATCAATGTTTATACTTAGTTAAATAAGTTTATAAGCTTTTTAACAAAATACATATGAATTTTAGGTAAAATTGTTTAAAAGTCAGAAATTGCCTGAAATTCGTTAAAACTAGTTTTGTTTTTAGAATTAATGATTAATATTGCATTTAAAACTGAATTAGAAGCAAAAATCATAAGTTTTTACATTTTATATCAAATTTTTTCTACTGAAAATAACTATGAAACAAGAGATTTATTTTGATTAATGTTTCAAAAACACATAATATTGATTATTTACAAACTTATTTTACCTTCTCCTAGTGGAAAACTGTCCAAAGAATACGAAAATGCATTCCGGTATCCGATTCATGACAATTCAAAACATAACACTTTGAGAAGATTTAAATAATGCAATTCATCAACATTTTCTTAATTATAGTTAACTAACTTTTTTAAATTTTCGAAACTTTATGAAAAGTTCTCCTTAAGGTACTTTGAATCCTTCTCTACCACGGTCAGTATGATTCAATACCACTCCGTACGTATTTGATTTGTACTCTTCATTTTGCGGAAAAATCTCAAACCTTTCAAAGTCTCCCCGTTTTACGGTACTGAAAAGTACATTTCAACATCCAGTTCAACTTTTCAACGCTTGTATCGAAAAAGTTATTGTTTCTTTAGTAATGGCTCTTACTGTTTAAAGCTTGACCATATAATTTTTCCACTTTTATTGTTTTTAAGTCAGTATTTTTGGATAACTTTGCAATTCTCAATCTATGAACTATAAAATTCAAGTCAGCGATATTTCAAGAAAAATGTGATACAAAATGAAAAAGATTCAGAAGTGTTTGTATTTCACTGATTCCATTTACAGTCTTATATTTAAAGGTTATACAAATCGTCTCATTCTTTGATCAACTTTAAGAAAATGTAAAGTATAAAATAAATTAGCATGGCTTAATTCGAAGCAAAACATTCAAATAATTTCTATTTTTTCAAAATGTTTTCCCTAAAACCTTTCTTAAATAAATAAACTTGAACTTAAATCACGAACTCGAAATTGAAAAACCTAACATAGGATAATTTAAGGCATTTTTTTCATTGAAGATTTGTGGGATTCAAATGGAACATGAGTCTCATATAATTCACTAGTTTAATCAGTTACGAAAGATTTGAAGAATTGTAGGAACTTATGAACATTTATCAGAAAGATAAATTCTGCTTGATTTTCAAACCTTTCATTTAACTTTTTGTGTAATTTTTTTTCTGAAGGCATTTTCTAAAAATTGTATTATTTTTACTGCTTTAAACTAAAATGTTGTTTTCCGTTTGCCGAACATTCCAGATTGCTCTGTGCCTGATCCTCGCCGTCGCTGCCGTCAACGGTGCCGATGACGTCAAGACCACCGAGAAGCGCGGAATCTACAGTGGACTGGGCTACGGCTACAGCGGTCTCGGCTACGGAGGCCTCAGCCACGGCGGATACTACGGTGGTGCCCTGAGCCACGGAGCAGGATACTACGGCGGTCTCGGCGGTCTGGGCGGATACCACGGTGGATACTACGGCGGATATCCAGGTAGTTGTACTAAATAGAACCCATCTCTAGTCAGATTGTACTAACGCACCGTTCAAGCCTCTGCAGGATACCTCGGCGGCGCCGGATACTACGGTGGTGCCCTCGGCCACGGATACCCCGGATACGCCGGACTCGGATACCACGGACTGCACTAAACGGCGAGCACAGCGAGCGTGTGATATCGAGTGAGGGCACGAGTCGGCAGCGCCACTGCGGACAAGTCCCGAACTACAAAAAAGGCTGTTCCTGTTTTTTTTACCCACCAACGACCCAAAACCCCCCAATTTGTACCAACCAAAAGCGACGAGATGAAGACTTTCCAACCTGGTCGGTGCATCTCGCAAAACAAAAAGCGCAAACACACAAACGATTTGTGCAAGAGAAAAGAGGATTTATATTATTTTCACTGTACGAAACTACTACCACTATTTACATATTGTTTTGTGTTTACTACTTTGTATACTCATCAGAAACGGTACACTGTCATTGTTTAATTTGTAGTGTCTCCAAATTGCTGTGTGTAAATAATTTGCGACGTTTTACTCCTTCATACGTTTTTTTAACTATTACTCCTTTACTCCCCTTAGTCTATAGATTTTGTACAGTACAATAAAATTTTATTGAGGAAAACAAATCAAGATTTTTTTTACTTTGACATTTATGAATCTCACATTTCCCATTTCAAGCAACTAAAACTAAAAACTAAAAACTAAAAACTAAAAACTAAAAACTAAAAACTAAAAACTAAAAACTAAAAACTAAAAACTAAAAACTAAAAACTAAAAACTAAAAACTAAAAACTAAAAACTAAAAACTAAAAACTAAAAACTAAAAACTAAAAACTAAAAACTAAAAACTAAAAACTAAAACTAAAAACTAAAAACTAAAAACTAAAAACTAAAAACTAAAAACTAAAAACTAAAAACTAAAAACTAAAAACTAAAAACTAAAAACTAAAAACTAAAAACTAAAAACTAAAAACTAAAACTAAAACTAAAAACTAAAAACTAAAAACTAAAAACTAAAAACTAAAAACTAAAAACTAAAAACTAAAAACTAAAAACTAAAAACTAAAAACTAAAAACTAAAAACTAAAAACTAAAAACTAAAAACTAAAAACTAAAAACTAAAAACTAAAAACTAAAAACTAAAAACTAAAAACTAAAAACTAAAAACTAAAAACTAAAAACTAAAAACTAAAAACTAAAAACTAAAAACTAAAAACTAAAAACTAAAAACTAAAAACTAAAAACTAAAAACTAAAAACTAAAAACTAAAAACTAAAAACTAAAAACTAAAAACTAAAAACTAAAAACTAAAAACTAAAAACTAAAAACTAAAAACTAAAAACTAAAAACTAAAAACTAAAAACTAAAAACTAAAACTAAAACTAAAAACTAAAAACTAAAAACTAAAAACTAAAAACTAAAAACTAAAAACTAAAAACTAAAAACTAAAAACTAAAAACTAAAAACTAAAAACTAAAAACTAAAAACTAAAAAACTAAAAACTAAAAACTAAAAACTAAAAACTAAAAACTAAAAACTAAAAACTAAAAACTAAAAACTAAAAACTAAAAACTAAAAACTAAAAACTAAAAACTAAAAACTAAAAACTAAAAACTAAAAACTAAAAACTAAAAACTAAAAACTAAAAACTAAAAACTAAAAACTAAAAACTAAAAACTAAAAACTAAAAACTAAAAACTAAAAACTAAAAACTAAAAACTAAAAACTAAAAACTAAAAACTAAAAACTAAAAACTAAAAACTAAAAACTAAAAACTAAAAACTAAAAACTAAAAACTAAAAACTAAAAACTAAAAACTAAAAACTAAAAACTAAAAACTAAAAACTAAAAACTAAAAACTAAAAACTAAAAACTAAAAACTAAAAACTAAAAACTAAAAACTAAAAACTAAAAACTAAAAACTAAAAACTAAAAACTAAAAACTAAAAACTAAAAACTAAAAACTAAAAACTAAAAACTAAAACTAAAAACTAAAAACTAAAAACTAAAAACTAAAAACTAAAAACTAAAAACTAAAAACTAAAAACTAAAAACTAAAAACTAAAAACTAAAAACTAAAAACTAAAAACTAAAAACTAAAAACTAAAAACTAAAAACTAAAAACTAAAAACTAAAAACTAAAAACTAAAAACTAAAAACTAAAAACTAAAAACTAAAAACTAAAAACTAAAAACTAAAAACTAAAAACTAAAAACTAAAAACTAAAAACTAAAAACTAAAAACTAAAAACTAAAAACTAAAAACTAAAAACTAAAAACTAAAAACTAAAAACTAAAAACTAAAAACTAAAAACTAAAAACTAAAAACTAAAAACTAAAAACTAAAAACTAAAAACTAAAAACTAAAAACTAAAAACTAAAAACTAAAAACTAAAAACTAAAAACTAAAAACTAAAAACTAAAAACTAAAAACTAAAAACTAAAAACTAAAAACTAAAAACTAAAAACTAAAAACTAAAAACTAAAAACTAAAAACTAAAAAACTAAAAACTAAAAACTAAAAACTAAATACTAAAAATTAAAAAACTAAAAACTAAAAACTAAAAACTAAAAACTAAAAACTAAAAACTAAAAACTAAAAACTAAAAACTAAAAACTAAAAACTAAAAACTAAAAACTAAAAACTAAAAACTAAAAACTAAAAACTAAAAACTAAAAACTAAAAAACTAAAAACTAAAAACTAAAAACTAAAAACTAAAAACTAAAAACTAAAAACTAAAAACTAAAAACTAAAAACTAAAAACTAAAAACTAAAAACTAAAAACTAAAAACTAAAAACTAAAAACTAAAAACTAAAAACTAAAAACTAAAAACTAAAAACTAAAAACTAAAAACTAAAAACTAAAAACTAAAAACTAAAAACTAAAAACTAAAAACTAAAAACTAAAAACTAAAAACTAAAAACTAAAAACTAAAAACTAAAAACTAAAAACTAAAAACTAAAACTAAAAACTAAAAACTAAAAACTAAAAAAACTAAAAACTAAAAACTAAAAACTAAAAACTAAAAACTAAAAACTAAAAACTAAAAACTAAAAACTAAAAACTAAAAACTAAAAACTAAAACTAAAAACTAAAAACTAAAAACTAAAAACTAAAAACTAAAAACTAAAAACTAAAAACTAAAAACTAAAAACTAAAAACTAAAAACTAAAAACTAAAAACTAAAAACTAAAACTAAAAACTAAAAACTAAAAACTAAAAACTAAAAACTAAAAACTAAAAACTAAAAACTAAAAACTAAAAACTAAAAACTAAAAACTAAAAACTAAAAACTAAAAACTAAAAACTAAAAACTAAAAACTAAAAACTAAAAACTAAAAACTAAAAACTAAAAACTAAAAACTAAAAACTAAAAACTAAAAACTAACTTTTTTACAAGGGCTTTGCTGCCGTTCTACGCATAATTGTCCCATGTCATTTTTGGACGATTTTGACTTTTTGTAATTTTTGAATTTAGTTTGACGTAAACTTACAGAAAAACACATAAAATTTGGTACTTTGTTCGGAAACTCTTCAAAAACAACACCAAGTCTGTTTGTCCCATCGTTGCATTTCTACGCATAATTGTCCCACCAATAATTTTCTATCACGAAATCAATAGTTTCATGAAGAATTATGTCATGTTTACCAGTTGTTTAGCAAGAGAATTACAAATGAGGGTGATAAACTGCTAACTGGGCCGATTAGGGACACATAGGGCGAATAGGGACCCCCGGGACAATTATGCGTAGAAACACAGAAATCAGTCGAAAAATTTCAATCGCGTTTATCTCAGTTGCACTTTTTTGAACATGGGACAATTATGCGTAGAACGGCAGTTTGGATAATCGAAATTGGAAATTTCGGTACGCTGCCGTCTCACAAATTTGGATTTCTCAACAAGTTTACGCACAAAATTGTAGATTTCTTTATTTCGTGAAATGTAATTGTACGAGAGAATAATGGCCTCGAGTCGAGAGAATAGTGGTACCATTTACGGACACAGAGAGCACAGCTCGAGATGGGCGAGAGAATTATTCATTCGAGGTTCATTTCCAAAAAAAAAGTTCATCCGTCAAAACAAAAAACTAAAAGTGTCGAGTACGAGAATCGAAACAGAAACTTACGACAGACTAAACTAATGACTTAACTGACTCGGCCACCACAGCTTGGTGATCAAGGAGTAGTCAAATGTCGATGTATGAAACTTGTTGGAGATTTATTGTTCCAATCAACCCTCTGTTGCCCAATTTTTTTTCGTACATTGTTTTTTTCCCATGTTCTGGAGGTCATTTTGAGCAACTTGTGTTCTACGAAAAACTTTACTTCTCTTGTTTTACGTTTTTCTTGTTTATTTTTAGTATTTTAATTTGCATTTATCTTGTTTAGTTTATCTTTTTTTTTGGTAGTATTTAACTTATTCTACAACCTCCTATCATTACACAAGAATATATTGTTTTCTAAATAATCAAAATTACAATTTTAATATTTCAAAATGACAAATAACAGTAATTGAAACAATATATGGCGCCAACATTCAAATGTTTAAAAAAGCGCCCAAAACATCAGCAACCACTTTTTTTTAAGTTGCATACAACTTGAACCTTCAACATCTGCGTAACGCTCATAACTTTCAACGACCAACCAAGCCGTGGTCTTGGCAGCTTGTGCGATGAAAGTTTTCCCATGCAATCGAAGCCATCCAATCAACGACCGTTATGTTTGCCAGCGTACATTCTGTCACACATCTTCAATATTGAAATTATTAATATGCCAACAATGTTTTCGTTTCTCATTAAAACGATTTTTATCACTTTCTGAGTACCTTGCCATAAACTTGTTATGTCACCCCATGACGACAGGAACTATTGCTACCGAATTTGAAACGTTTTCTACCGGCACGTACAATTATGAAATAATCGAAATTATTTATTGTTGGTTTTGTTTTTTTGTGGGAGCCGAACGTTTGTTGTTTTGACTAGTGGTTCGTGTCCCTTGTCATCGATATTAGCAGTCAAAAATGGTCGATACAAATATGAAACAAGTTCCGTCTACGTAATTGATTTGAAATGAGTGTATAAAAAATAAATACTTTCAATCAAGCATGTTTTTGACTATTTTTAAAAGGGAAAAAACCTGTTTCTATCTTCAAAAAAGTAAATGTGTGCCAATGTTGAATATTTTCAAATACAAACACAAAACGTTAAAATTTGCAGTTGATCGATACAGAAATCCAAAGATCACTAGAAAAGCTTGAAGGTTAAAGTAAATTATTATGTTAAATTGTCAATTTAATGTGATTTTTAAATATTTGACGATCCGTTAGCTGTTCCGAATATGAGGGATTAGGGTGCCCAGAAAAAATGACCCCTTGCACCACAAGAATAAAACTGTTTTTTGGGTTGTTTTAAGCATCTGTGCCAATTTTGAGCGAAATTGGTTGAGATTAGCCCATTGATACCCGCGCTTGAAGTTGGTGCAAAACAATGTTTTTCATACAAAAAATATATTTTTAAATCGCTGATAACTTTATAGGATCGAGCTTTACAGCTTTGGTAAGTTATTAAAAATTGTAGACCATTAAATTTTCAATGAGAATCTCACTTTTGGGAATATTAAGATGAAAATAGCGTACCGTGCAGACCACACAGTAGTGCGTCCATCCCGGGAATTCCCGGGACAAAAATCCCGGGATTATTCCAAAACCGGGAATTCCCGAATCCCGGGAATTTTCATATTTTGTCCCGGGAATTCCCGAAATTGAAAAAAAATCCAACTTTGGTCTGGAAATTCAGATTTGGTTGTGGAAATAAGTAAACAGTTGAATACTTGGTAATCGATAAAAATTTGGAAGCATTAAAATTTGTATTCGGCATATATCACCATTAATTTGGATTATTAGGGAAAATTGCTAAGTGTTTTTTTTACACATCTGCAAAATGCCTAGCGCTTAAAATATTTTGTTATTGAATTTTGTATATTTTTGAAAGGCAGGTTTCTATATTTACGTATGTTTATAATTTTAAATTTGAAAAATATCATATTTAATTATTTTTTATCAATCACCGGCATCTGATGCAATTCAGGACAAATATAAAAAAATAAGACAGCTGTTTAAGCCATTTTTTGCCTAATGTTTTGTTTTGTATTTTTGTTTTTTTTTTATGTCGGTTAAAAAAGTACCAGAACAAAAAAAATGTACACCGAATTTATTGCTACAAAGTTCCTGCTACAAATTTCCTGTACCTGTTAACACTGTAGTCCCGATTTTCCCCACTGGGCGGTGAATTTGAGAGAATTCGTAAAATATGTTTCATATAAAACATGAAATTCCAAACATTGACTAACATTATTTTCTTGTTTTTTTTTTACATTTTCAAAGAAACATTATATTTTAATGATTTTGAATCACATTGCATTAAAAATGGTGGTTCATTTGAAATCAAAAGCACAGCAAAGAACAAAAAACATTTTAAATTTCTTTTAAACTATTTTCAAACAGCTGTCCTTGTTTAGATTGAAGTTTAAATTATCACTATTTAGTGCGTCCATCCCGGGAATTCCCGGGACAAAAATCCCGGGATTTTTTCAAAACCGGGAATTCCCGAATCCCGGGATTTTTTCAAAACCGGGAATTCTCGAATCCCGGGATTTTCTATAATTTGTCCTGGGAATTCCCGAAATTGAAAAAAATATCATATTTTGGTCTGGAAATTCAGATTTGGTTGTGAAAATAGTAGAACAATAAAATGAATTAAAATTTGTGTTCAGCAAATCTCAGCATTAAATTGGCTTTTTAGGAAAAAATATTATAATTTTAATTAACAGGTCCGCAAAATGCCTAGTGCTTTAATTTTTTCTCTTTCATTTTATTTTTTTTTAAAGACTGGATATATTTACGTATATTTTCGATTTTAAATTAAAAAAAAAACACAATCTCAAATCAAATTATTTATAATCAAACACCGGCATCTAGGGCAAATAAGTACAAATGTAACGAATAAAGACAGCTATTAAAGCAAAAAATAATTGCATGACGTTTTGGATGACTTCGGTTGAAACAGGAACAGAACAAAACAATTTGTACTTCCAAATGTATTGCTCTAAAATCTCCTGTACCTATTTAGACTGTAATTCTGATTTTCCCTCGGTTGGCGGTAGTAACTTGAAGATAATTTGTAAAATATGTTTTATATAAAACAATGAATTCAAAACTTATCTAAAATTTTACATTGACTGGTATCATTTTATTTATTGTCGTTTTTTTGTTTTTTAGGTATGAAATAAATTTTTTAAGCTGTTTTAGTCATGTCATATAAAAATATATATAAAAGAAAAAAAAATATAAAAGAATTCCAGAGTTTTTTGGAATGGGTCCTATAAACATATGGAAGACAAAAGTTTATTGGACCTTTAGAAAAAAAAAAAAAAAAAAACTCAAGAATTATGTAATTTGATTCGCAAATCAAAAAAAAAATAATCATACTGGAATTAAAAATAGTAGTTGATATAAAATCCTAAACACCACAAAGACAAAAAATAATAATTTCTTTTAGGCTATTTTAAAACTGTCGTCTTTGTTTAGATTGAAGTGAGGATTCACCAGATCACCATTTGATATTATAAGCTAATTCTATGATTTTAAGCTTGAAAACATAACAAAAATATAATGAAACATAAATTTTAATACTGATTCAAAAATTTCCCGGGATCCCGGGAATTCCCGGGATTCCAAAAATATTTTTCCCGTTTCCCGGGAAATTCAAAACCCGGGAAAATTGGACGCCCTACCACACAGTATAAAAATCATACATACTTTTTTCTTATTTTTCCATACAAACTCAATCTTTGAGTATCAATGGGTAAATAAATGTTAACCGAATTTGCTCATATTTGGCTCAGAGTCCTAAAATAGCTCAAGGAACAATATTCAGCTTGTCGAGCGGGGTTTTGAAAAAAAGTCCCGTATTCTGGCCACCCTACTGTATATGAATATTTTCAAATTTAGTTTTTACAAATTATTCGAAAGAAAATAAAGAAAATAATGTCAATTAAAAACGAAACTTGCGATACTTAAAATCGTATTCTAAAAAAGTCAATAAAATAAAAAACTAGCCCACTCGACACCAAAAAACTATGAAACAAAAAAAAATATAAAAAATGAAAAAGAAGGGTAATTTCTTTTTAAAACAAAAATTTTCATTTAAAAATGTGTTTTTATAAATATGCAGGGTTATTTTTTAGAGTATAACAATGTTCTACAAAGTTGTAGAGCAGACAATATCGAAAAAATTATGTATAAACATAAGGGGTTTGTATGTAACCATCACGAGTTATCGCGATTTTACAAAAAAAATGAAATAGTTGGTCGTCGTTGATCATGGCCGTTCAAGGTCACCCGCGACAGACACGAACGACGAAACAAAGAGAAACTAACTAACTTTTATAAAACTCTTTTTCGTTAAATCGCGATATCTCGTGATGGTTACATGCAAACTCCTTATGTTTATGCATCAAGCATCATGTTTTTGTAATTGGCTACTCTACAACTTTGCAGAACATTGTTACACTCTAAAAAATAATCCTGAAAAGTTACAAAAAACAAGAAATTTTAAAATGAAAAATTTGGTTCTGGACCACGTGGATACTTTATTTGAAATCTCAACAGTCTCAACAATCTTTACAGTTGAGTAACGAAAAATTGGTAGAATTTTTTAAACTATGTTTGTATTTTTTTTTCGATTAAATTACGTTTTTTTCGAATGTTCAAAAATAGAAGGGGTCGTACCGCCCCTCCTTCACAAGATATCAAAAAACGGAGCTCGGATTCGTGATCAGTAACAAAAATTACCATTAAGGACAAAGTTTCACGCAAATCGAAGAGGGGTCGGAGCAACTTTTTCCGATTTCGTGTGAGTTTGCGGAGGATCACTCATTAAAACAAATGTAGCATTTACGTACTAAGCACTTGATAGAAAGAGTTTTTAAAGTTTTCATTTTGAAATTTGTGTTATAGAATTTTTAATTTTTTAAAGAAATTTAAATATCGAGTGTATGAGCCTTGTTTTTGAGTACCTTCGTATGACCCAATTTCATCCCACAAACCCATTGTCGACAGTAGTAGGTATTTGGTGTGGACGATAGTATTTCCCTTTCATCTTTCACTATATCTTTTCGTATGTCACTGACGTATCCAGACAACACGTTTTGATGTTTGATTTTGAAAAAAAAGAAAAGCAGAGTTGGAGTCACTGAATCTTCAAAAGCCGAAGTCGGCGTCAAAGTCATCACTTATTTAGAGGAGGAATTTCTTTCGGGTTCGTTCTCTAAACGCATCGAAATCTTTCGTTTGAGCAAGTCGGGTTCGGCTTTATTACACATAATAAATATACAATTACTTTATTTACACTACTATCAGTTTACACACGTAAGTAACGACAACAGTTCACTTCATCTAAGCTCTAAGCGATTTCGAATGGCAATTGAAGCAGGTTTACTTTACTTCTTCTTCTGGTACCCGTTGTGGGTGATGTCCACGTCATAGCTGGACGGCCCACTGTACCGGCCGTGGTTCGACGCCACATCGTACGGCTGCCCGTTGAACGCCCCGTTGCCGTCCTCTTGACCTGGTGGAGATTCGGAAACGTTAGCTTGTGCGTGCTAAATCGGAAACAATGTTTTCAAAAACTTACCTTGTTCAAGATCGAGCAGCGTCTGCTGTTGCTGGTGCTGGCTGTCCTGGATAGTGTGAGGTGACGGTGTGCTGCTGATGAAGAACTGCTGTTGACCCTGTTGGGCGGGGCTGTACGGTGGCAACAGGCTCAGCGAGGGCTTGAACGAGACTGTGGTGGGTGGCGAGGGCGTTGGGTGATGGTTCACGAGTACCGGGCGCCAGGGTTGCTGTTGCTGGGTCACCACGGTGGAGATCGTGGTCGGGGTTGCGGCCGTAGGTCCTCCGTTGATCGGGATTCCGACGAAGGTCGGAGCAACGGGACCATTTTGAACGGCAACGGACGGGTTGTAGACTCCGGTCGGGATCACGCCGTTGGGCAGAAGGTTGGAGAAGGCCGTGAAAATGGGCTTCTGGAAGACCACTGGGACCTTGGGCTTTTCGGGGGCCGGAATGGCAACAGGGATTATGGGTTTCTGGGGGTACGTCGCAAAGAAGGACGTTTGTTGGGGGTTGCCCAGCGGGAAGAAGGCTGGCGCTTGGGCCGCTGGGAACTGACCAAATCCGAGAGGGAATGCTGGTGCTACCGGAGCGACTGGCGCCACTGGAGCCGCTGGAGCTACTGGAGCAATCGGCGCATAGTTTGGTCGCAGGAATCCGGCACCAACCGGTGGTAGATAGCTGGGTGCGTAGTACGCCGGTACCTTCGGGAAGTTCTGCTGGTACGAAGTCACCGCTGCATTACCCGGAAACAGTCCATATCCGGGGGGTAGAACTCCCCCAAACCCTTTGTAATATCCATGATGATGTTTCGCGTATGGAACTACCCCATGGTACGGCCGATGAGCTCCCAGTCCCAACGGTATCGAATACCCCTGAAGTCCATGATAGAGTCCACGCTTCTTCTTCACCGCTGCCGATGCGGTCACTATCAGACAACTAATCACTACCACCCACACACTTAAACCCTTTGCGATCTTCATAGTCCTTCAATATCTGCCCAAAACCAAACGTTCGCGAACTACCCCAATTTCTCACTACAAGTCCGACCGACCGGAACCCGCCGCCAACAATGAACCGTTGGGACCGATATCAAGTCATATTTATAACACACCATCCTCAAATTGTTCAAAGTTTTGTAACTGCGATTGATTTAGCATAATGTGTGTGTGCGTATAATTCGAGTAGTGTCGCCTGGCCCTAAAAAATCAAATCCCCAACGACTCCCGAATGAAATGAAAAGTATTGACCGACGACGACGACGAATCACTATTTAGTATTCCAAGGATGGTTCGTGGCGCGATAAGTGCCTTTGGTTTTCACTGGTGGCAGCGAGCGGGCGGTAACCCTACACTACCCCCCTTAATACACTACAACAGTTCGTGCCCGGGGAGCATAAAATTTTCCTCCTGTGCCGAAAAAATGTGTGTGCAGAGGTGTGATATCGAGCAAGGTGGACTCTGATAAAGTTTATCGGTCAAATTAATCCGATACCTGTCATTATCATGAACGCGACACTTCCGGAGACAAAGATAAAAACAGAATTAACATAATTCTCTGAGCTTTGAACTTTGACTGTACTGTATCGACATTTTTTTGTTTTAGTTCTTTTTAGAAAAAAGACAATTTTGCTATTTTGCTTTTTTGACAGATCTCCAATAGCTTGATTACAATCGATTTAAATATTCAACAAAACCCGTTAAATCTGCGTACATTGTCATTCTTCTTATGAAATAGTAGTTCCAATGAGATCGTGCTATCTTGACACACTTTGCAATTGCGGCAAGTCACTAAACCCGAGCAGGTGCAAAAAACTGGGAAAGTTCAGGATCGGTTATTGTGAAAAGGTCTGAACTTGTTTTTTAAACACTTAGATTAGCTGTTGAATAACACAAAATAAAAACAGAGATTTGTTCGAAAAATAACTCATTCTGTTATCAAAAATTACTACAACAAAATTCCATAACAGTGAAAAAAATGTTCCCGATAACTCAATTTGGTTTTGGTGAGATATGTTTTTGCAATTTTAAATAGCTGATTTTGATATTGTTTCTTTATTATTAAACTTTAATATTATTGTTTGGTTCCTATTAAATATAACATATTTTCAAATGCTGAGTAAAATCAGTAAACACTAGCTGACGGCTTACAAATTTTGTTCAACACTTGAAAAAAAAATAGCAGAGACCAGGCAAAATATCCAAGTGAGCAATTAACCAAAATGTTTGAAAACTCTAGCAATATTTTAAAAAAATATTGCGATATGCACATTTTTTTTATTATTAAGGATACACAGCAACCAAAGAAGTTGTTGTCTTCTTTTTCCAAAATTGTTGAACTTACGGACCCAATCCTGAAAAAAATTGAGTATAACAAATTTTATTTATTAAAAAAAAATCTTTATGGAAATAGTAGCTCAGGGGATGATAAAAAAAATGTATCGATAGTTCTCGTAGTTTTGAAGATACTGAAATGTCTGTAACAAAAATCTGGGTGCAAAAGCTCTAATTAATGTGCACCGTTAAACTATTGCTTGCCTTTGAGGATATATTATTAATTTAAAAAAATCAACTTTCGCATTATTCACTTTTTATAAAAGCGTTGGTACATAGACCACATTTCATGATCAAAAAATAATGTCCTTGACAAAATCGGTAAAATTTGCCCATAGTTCTGGTCATATTTAGACAAATAAAAAATAATAACAAATTGGAGTATTGTAAATTGCTCAAAATTTTCCCATAGTTAAAGTAAAATTCAACGATAAAAAATAAAAACAAATAAGGTTATACAAGTTAATTGTTTTTTTTTAAGTTGGAACGAATGACGCGATTAGTTTTGGGGATGTTATTGTTTTTTCTTCTCATTACCGATGATCATGGTTTTCAAAATAAAAAATAAAAAATACTTGTACTTGGACTTGTTATTGAAATAACCTCCGTTTTAATATTCCCACATGCCCGGGAATGTACATTAGAGTGACAATGAAAAAAATCGACATCAGGACATACTCCTTGAGCAGATTCCTTAGGTCAATCGTCAATTTTGCGCCAAATCAGTTGAGTTGTAAGGGTTGCTATGGATCGTTAAATATTGTGAAAAAAATAATACTCATACATAAACGTCTTAAGGGTTAACTCAGATCGTTTTGCAATCTTCGACAAAGTTGTTTGTCATAAAATTTCACATCAGAATTCCACATTTGACAATGATCCGACACATTCATCGCCTCTTTTTGGTGGAGTTTTGTATTTTTTGCTCTTCCCCGTACATTGTTGCGATTTTTTGTTGGAATGGCTCAAAATTGGCACAGTTTCTTATTTTTAACAAAAGAGACCAAGGGATATTTCCAAAAAAATATTTTCGTTTTGTCACTCTATTGTACATTGGGCCGTTGTAAATATTTTTCAAAAATAAAAAAACAGGGTTAATTTTTTTGTTCAAAATTTTCCAAAATTTTAACGAAAATAGAAGTCTATTCAACGGAAAACGATCTATAATGCATTGATAATAAAAATTTAAAATGATTAGGCTTGTTTAAAAATTTGTCAATACTTAGATTTTTGGGAAAATAACTGACATGGCGGGCGCCGTTGGTGGCCAACGACTGTTACCTATCTACAGCAGCTCTAGTTTCGATGATCTTGATGTTTTATCTTTTCAGCGCATTCATGCATGCTGTTGATAAGGGAAACATCACTAGATCGTTGAAGCGTATGATCGCTTGTGCTGATAGGATATTACGGTCCTGTTCAGCAACGGAGAAGGACAACCATGGGTGGTCTCTCATGCTCATGCTCATGCTCATACTTAGATTTTTGGGAAAATAATGATTTCAAAACAACTGGACAGGTGTATAATGCATTTGAAAATAATTTTTTCATTCGAATGTTGAAACTGTGGCTTGAAATTTCAATGTTTATACTTATATTTGTTTGCCACTTTGGCCAGGGTCGAGGTCGACCACAAAAAGATTATTATTTTCAAAATAAATATGTTTCTTTAAAAAACAGCAATTTTTTGAAAACAATGCATAAGTCTATCACAAATTTTATATAAAGTTTTATGACTCGGTCAAGAACAGGTAGGGAAGAACACATAAACAAAATCCAAGCACAATTATTTATGTTTTGAAATAAAAAGTATCACATAATGCGTTGTACATCATAACACTTATGGTACCATCATAGATTTTGCAAATTTCTGTGAATTCTTGAAAATATTTTGTTTCCTAAGGTCCAGGGATGGAATAATCGCAAAAAAAACATTTTCGCTTGTGAACTTTCTTCACCCGCGAAAGAGAGAGGAGGCGAAACACGCAAAAGAAAATCAATCTGTTGAAGTTTTTTTTGTGACTTTCATTGTTAGCCCCACTTAAAATCATTTACTTATTTTTGTTTACACACATTGCCCATCTACAAAAAGTGACAGGTCATTTTTCTACTCGTGGCGTTACACCTGCAAGTGTAGTAGGGAAATATATATTCTGCCAATTAATCAAGATGATGATTTTTTGAATTTCCTTTTACAGATCTTTTGTACGGAAGAGAAAAGAGCCTAGTTCCTATCCGATTTTTTTTCTCTTGATGAGCGTCAAAAGTACTTCTTTTGATGATGATTCTCCCATCGCTGCTAAGGTCTTTTCCGATCTGTTTAGTCTCAAAATTCTAAATGTGATAATTCAAATTAAAACCAATTAAAATTATTGCTGGAGTTTTTTTTAAAGGGCCAAAGAACTAATTTATCAATTTTAAGATTTTGGCTGAGATGTCGTGACTAAAGGTGATCTCAAAACACCTAAAACCAAAATGAATCATTGGACATTTTAAAAATACTTCAGACATTATGAAATTAAGGCGACGAGTGACAAGTTAATTGTTTATATTGATTCATTATTCAAAAATTGCTGATTTCAATGAAATAATGAAAATATGTTGGTTCCCACGGTTCTTTTTTCGGTCTGTAGTCTCAAAAACTTTTTTATTTTTAATATGGTGGATTTGTATAGCCTTCAATTCTTAAAACTTCAAAAATTTTCGGAAAATCTATTTTCCTTTTAATTTTGCGGTCTGGACCACAGAGTTTAGTTTTTAGTTAAAAAAAAAATATTAAAATTATTTCAAGAAGTTGAAAAAAACCGTGAAATTGATTAAAAAAATATAAACAATTTAGTTAATAAAATCCAATCTGAACCATTTCAAACCCATTGTCTGCTATCGATTGACCCATAAGTTGATGGTCACCAAAGCAACGATTCCACTGAATGAGTGTATCAATCACCACCACCGCACTCTTTTACGCTTTTTCCTCACTGAAGGGAAGGAGCGATCCAGCGATAAGTATAAACCAATTGTCAACTGTCTCACAATCAACCATCGATAACTGCTTCCGAATTAAAAAAAGTTTATTTAAATATTTTTATACTTAAATTGGATTTTTTTATATTAAATCAAATTTTAGAAATTGTGTTACAAAAAACCAAAAAAAAAAGAAATTTTACACGCCATTTTCAAACAATACCACTGCTTCGAATCAATCACCACTTTGTTGCTCTGCAAATGAGGTAATGCAAAAAAAAAGTACACAAAAGTACTATCGGTTGGCCGACCCTATTTGGCCGATCACATGGCGGTTCGATGGATGCACCTTTCATGTGGCGTAATATTTGCAATTTGCAACAACTGTTGGTCATCGCGAGCGGGGGAAAAGCGCATTTCCTGACCGATTCACACTGTGATTTGCATTGTCTCGGTTTGATTTTATTTTATTTTTGGTTCATTCCATTTTATGGTTTTCTTTTGGTTTGCTTGGAACCATTTTTATTCACGCCAATATATGGTATGGAGACAGTGTTTTGTCGTCTTCTTTCCTCTTTTTTGTCTTCAATTTTAAGTTTTCTCTGATTTATGCGAGTTTATTATAATTCCAGGTGGTTTACTATGCCGACGTTGCATAAACAGAGGAGAATCAATCACCTTTCAGCCGATGGCCTCGCACGCGTTTCGTTGGAATGTTAGTTATTTTTTATGGCCTTTTTTGGTTGATTTTGAAGTCAGGTGTGTTGAAATTGCGTTTGGTGGGTGGTAATTTATAGCCGGATGGGCTTTATTAATATAGCTAAATTTGATAAAGTAAAAAAAAAGATCTTATTTGACAATTGTTACACGGAGAGACTGTGCCCAGAAATTTTAACAATTAAAATTGTTGATTTCACTCTCGTAAATTTTAACAAAAACGTACTTGTCACTGCCAATTTTCAGTTAAATTAACCAAAATTCAGTATTAATTTAATAACCTGTTTGTTGAAAATGCTAAAGGCAAAAAGCTAACAGATTTCCCGAACTCGAATGAACGTGCTCGACTGTTAGCTTTGGTTTTAGGAAAATCAAAAATTTTGTTTGTTGAATATAATTAACAATTGGTTAAATATTTAAAAGACGGGTTTGTTTACGTCTGTCATTTGAAGTCAGGATTCGAACGAGTGCGGTCGATTTATTGAGTTTGTGTTGTTAATTATGAAGTGAGAGGATATGAAAGGTGAAAATTACACTATTTTGCTAATGTGGAAGTGGCAAATCAAAGTGTTGCAACTGGGGAGGTGGAATTGGTGAGTAGGTTTGTTGATGATTTATTTACAGGTGATAAACTATGAAGAGCAAGAGGACGACCTTCGCCATGAGGACCTCTAATGCGAATGAGTTGAACACGTTATAAGAATGTTTGATGGAAAGAGAGGGCAATAAAAGGGAAAGGCGGGCCGACTCTTCACGGATAGAGCAGCCCGGGCAAATTTAACAAAATGTTGGTTAATCCAAGTAAGTATGGGTTTATTTTTGCACAATAATTTATCTTGGTAAGTAACATTATTGATATTTCATGTTAATAATTACATTTATTTACGTTCCTTTTTTTCAGTTTATAGGCGAAATTAAGAATTTTGTATAAAATTACAAATAAATTTCACATGTCTATTTGTAGCAAAAGGTTCACTTTGGTAAAATTCTGTGTCCCATCACAAGAAAAATAACTAAACCTGAGACCGTTGTAGATGATGCTGACTTATCGGATGATTTCACAGTGATGGATGGTAACACTTAATTTTATACAACATAATAAAAATATAAGCTTAAAACTTGGTGAAAGTTTCGCTCCGATTCTATTTTTAAGGAATTCACGAGAAATTTGTAATATGCTTTTTTATTATTTTTTAGATTAATGCAACGTAATTTTTTAGAACATTAGTCAAACTTTACATGTTTTATAACAACAGTTCAAAAAAAGTTTTGTTTTGATGCTTTTTAACAGTAATTTAACAACTTAATTAAAAAAAACAAATTAGTACAAAACGTTAAATTTTTAGGCAGAATAAATGCGGAAATAAAAACACTCAGCATTAATTTGTGAGGCATTATTGCAAAATTTATTGCAAATTCAATAAAAATATTGCTAACAACAGCTAATTATTGACTACATGTCCGAATATTTTTCTGTATTCAAGTAAGACATCAGTTGAAATATAGCTAGAAATTCGGCACAGCCTATAGGCCTATATCGTTAGATAATTAAAGAAAATATATATCAAAACTTACATAAATTATGCCTAATTAAGAAATGTTTTGTTATAAACCACAAATAATTTGCTACATGCAAAAATATTTCGGTTGATACAACGAAAAAAAATTGTTGAAAAATATGTCCCAGCCAGTTTTTAACAAATTATTCCACAATATTTCAGCTGAAAACAAGAAATTTTTAGTTAATTTTCGGAAAAAAATATTCTGGCAGTCGACTGCTAGAATTTTTTTCGGCCATTTAACCAGCAAAATTGGCAATTCCAGCTATTTTTTTAGTTAATTTTAGTTACTGGCGGTCAGCAATTTCGGGTTAACAAAATCAACAATCGATTGTTGAAAAAAAGCTGTTTAAAAAATTAACCCATACTTTTAGTTAAATTAACCAAGATTTTCTTAGATTTTCCCCGGCTGGTCTCTCCGTGTAATTGGGGCGAGTTGAATAGAAATATTTTTTTTTGTCACATGAATTATCGAAAACTTGAGATAACATAAAATTGATCCAACTGTTAAAAAAATGAGTTTAAATAGGAAAAGTCATACATTGCTCCATTTTATATATTTATAAAGTTAATTGCATTGAATAAATAAAAAAAGTTGCTGTAATTTGGGAAGATTTATATTTCCAAATTCCAATTGTGGTAAAATAAACTGAATTAAGTTTCAATTGAACTGTAGTTTGCAGAAATCAAACAAAACTGTTTGTTCATGCTAAATTGGAATCATTTATAATTTCCTGAATAAACATTTTAATCTGAACGTTCCTCAAAGTCAACACGACTAATAAACATTGATTCAAAGCAAACCATAAAAACACTGTATTTAAAGAACTTTTTAAAGCACCCAGTCTACCTCTCTCTCTCGGTCACAAGATCTCACTCACTGCAGAACTTGTTTTATTTCATTTGCACCATAACCTCGAAAAAGTGCATGCTGTCTCGTCAGCCCAACAGCTTCAAATAACCAGTCACACACACACGGTTCACGAAAATAAACCAAACGAACGCGTGGCACCGCGGCACTATCAATCCTCTAATCAATCCTTCACCAAAGAACGTTAAAAGTGCTGTGTGATGTGTGACCAAGTCGTGAGTGCCGCCGGTTGATCCAGTTTATTAATGCATGTTAATCGTTTCACTTTTCTTGAGGTTCACGAGCAAAGTGTTTTTAATAGTTGAAATAGTTGAAGCATCAAGAAATGTTTAAAATACAAAACTTATCACCGCATTAAAATGGTAAAAATGAATGAACTCAAACAAAATTGAGACTCAAAATGACTTTCAAATGTTGATCATCGAAACTAGTTTTATATACCATGTATCAAGTGCCGTTTTAACCTAAAATTTTTTGACGAGTAATTCTTTTATGACGTACAATTTCATAGTAATGATTCTGATGGTATAAATTTTGTTATTGGATAAATTTAAAGGTTGGTTAACCCTTTCCTTCCCAAAAATTCAATCGAAAAATGTACGTCATTTTGGAATATGCCCTTGCCAGTTTCCCACATAAACATTAAACCGGCTTCATGCTGCAATTTCAATGACCTGCAGAACACGTGATCAATTTGAATCAGATTCTTACCTTAGGGCGGGTTTCGATGACTGAGGTCTGAGGTTTTAATCGAATGCAGTACTGGAAGCACTCTCAAACTCTGTTCCAAACTTTGAATTCACATATATGCTTATGATAGTAACTACACTGTCACTAATTTTTGGTGATTTTTTATTTAACTTTTTGTCACTAAAACCTGATTGGCAAAAAAACACTATTTTTTTTTCATTTTTGATATGTTTTAGAGGACATCAAATGCCAACTTTTCAGAAATTTCCAGGTTGTGCAAAAAATCTTTGACCGACTTATGATTGTTTTAATCAATACAGATTTTTTCATAAAATCGAAATACTGGTCGCAAAAATTTTTCAACTTCATTTTTCGATGTAAAATCAAATTTGCAATCAAATAGGGATAATTCTCTACCAACTCACACGAAATCGGGAAAAGTTGCCCCGACCCCTCTTCGATTTGCGTGAAACTTTGTCCTAGGGGGTAACTTTTGTCCCTGATCACGAATCCGAGGTCCGTTTTTTGATATCTCATGACGGAGGGGCGGTACGACCCCTTCCATTTTTGAACATGCAAAAAAAGAGGTGTTTTTCAATAATTTGCAGCCTGAAACAGTGATGAGATAGAAATTTGGTGTCAAAGGGACTTTTATGTAAAATTAGACGCCCGATTTGATGGCGTACTCAGAATTCCGAAAAAACGTATTTTTCATCGAAAAAAACACTAAAAAAGTTTTAAAAATTCTCCCATTTTCCGTTACTCGACTGTAAAAATTTTTGGAACATGTCATTTTATGGGAAATTTAATGTACTTTTCGAATCTACATTGACCCAGAAGGGTCATTTTTTCATTTAGAACAAAATTTTTCATTTTAAAATTTCGTGTTTTTTCTAACTTTGCAGGGTTATTTTTCAGAGTGTAACAATGTTCTACAAAGTTGTAGAGCAGACAATTACAAAAATTTTGATATATAGAGATAAGGGGTTTGCTTATAAACATCACGAGTTATCGCGATTTTACGAAAAAAAGTTTTGAAAGAGTTGGTCGTCATCGATCATGGCCGTTCATGGTCACCCGCGACAGACACGGACGACGAAACAAAGAGAAACGCAAAAAGTAACTTTTTCAAAACTTTTTTTCGTAAAACCGCGATAACTCGTGATGTTTGTAAGCAAACCCCTTATGTCTATATATCAAATTTTGTGTAATTGTCTGCTCTACAACTTTGTAGAACATTGTTACACTCTAAAAAATAACCCTGCAAAGTTAGAAAAAACACGAAATTTTAAAATGAAAAAATTTGTTCTAAATGAAAAAATGACCGTTCTGGGTCAATGTAGATTCGAAAAGTACATTAAATTTCCCATAAAATGACATGTTCCAAAAATTTTTACAGTCGAGTAACGGAAAATGGGAGAATTTTTAAAACTTTTTTTGTGTTTTTTTCAATGAAAAATACGTTTTTTCGGAATTCTGAGTACGCCATCAAATCGGGCGTCTAATTTTACATAAAAGTCCCTTTGACACCAAATTTCTATCTCATCACCGTTTCAGGCTGCAAATTATTGAAAAACACCTCTTTTTTTGCATGTTCAAAAATGGAAGGGGTCGTACCGCCCCTCCGTCACGAGATATCAAAAAACGGACCTCGGATTCGTGATCAGGGACAAAAGTTACCCCTTAGGACAAAGTTTCACGCAAATCGAAGAGGGGTCGGGGCAACTGCTGTGTGAGTTGGCGAAGAATTACCCATAGTACTTTAGTGAAATTTTGATAAAGTGCACCGTTTTAAAGTTTAAACCATTTTTAGGTAACTTTTTTAAAAATAGTCGCAGTTTTGAATTTTTTTAAAATTAGTGCAAATGTTTGCACACTTTTGAAAAAATATTTTTAAAAGACTGAGAAAATTCTCTATATTTTGCTTTTTTAAACTTTGTTGATACGACCCTTAGTTGCTGAGATATTGCCACGCAAAGGTTTAAAAACATGAAAATTGATGTTTTCTAAGTCTCGCCCAAACAACCCACCATTTTCTAATGTCGATATCTCAGCAACTAATGGTCCGATTTACAATGTTAAAATATGAAACATTCGTGAAATTTTCCGATCTTTTCGAAAAAAATATTTTTAACAATTTTTAAACCGAGTCTAACTTCTTAAAAGGGCATAATATTGAATATTTTACTTAAGTACTTTTTGATTGCAAATTTGATTTTACATCAAAAAAAGAAGTTAAAAAAAATGTGCGACCAATATTTCGATTTTTTTGAAAAAATCAGTATTGATTAAAAAATTCAGTTTTAATTTTTTTTTGCAAAAAAAAGCAAAGCAAAGTAATCCACTTTAACGACCCCCGGGTCTTTTGTGGTCTCTGTTGCAAGTTTCTGCTCATTTCTAGGCGTCCGAAGGTTATGTGTGGTGAGTCACTCAAAACCTCTTTTACGCAAATGGACCGACGTTTTACTTCCCCATCCGATAGAAGGCGTGGTCAGGCAAATCTCGTCTCGAAAAATGCCACCGGGTCCGTCTGGGATTGAACCCAGGCCATACTGGGATTCAGAGGCTACCACGCTAACCACTAAACCACCGGACCCGGCCAATTTTTTTTTGCACAACCTGGAAATTTCTGAAAAGTTGGCATTTGATGTCCTCTAAAACATATCAAAAAATTTAAAAAAATTAAAAATAATGTTTTTTTGCAAATCGAGTTTTAGTGACAAGAGTTAAATCAAAAATCACCAAAAAAAATTTTACCGTGTATCATTTTTTTCAGTGTAGTCCTTATCCATACCTACAACTTTGCCGATGACACAAAATCGATCAAAAAATTCCTTCAAAAGATACAGATTTTTGAATTTTGATACGTCATTTTTGTATGGACAGCTGCCAAATTTGTATGGAAAATTATAAGCATAGGTGGAAAATTATATGGACAAACTAAAGATGCAAAATGGCTTCTTTGGGCATTCCGAAGGCACCAAAAAAGTTTCAGCCGGATTTCGTAGAGAATTGCTCTTATATGTTTTCTCTAAATTTGGTCGTAGAAGGCGTAGATTGCGAGATAAAATGTTGGTGTCTTGGGCAAAGTTGCTTGGATTGGCAAGCCCAACAACTTTCTGGAAGATAAAAACAATCCCAAAAATATTCCTGAAAAGTTAGATTTTAAAATCACTCTAATTATGAACCATCCAAATTTTCAAGTAAACCAAAAGTTACTCCATTCTATTTGCAACAACTCTTATGAAGGCTCCAAAATTTTACATTTTTTCGGAAAATCCATTATCCACTTAATTTTGCAACACAAAACAACTTCTCAAAATTGCTAGAAATATTTTTTTTTTCATTCTTGTTTAAGATCAGAGTAATATTGTCTTTTAATGTATAGTTTTTAGTGTTTAGTGTTAAGTGTTAAGTGTTAAGTGTTAAGTGTTAAGTGTTAAGTGATAAGTGATAAGTGATAAGTGATAAGTGATAAGTGATAAGTGATAAGTGATAAGTGATAAGTGATAAGTGATAAGTGATAAGTGATAAGTGATAAGTGATAAGTGATAAGTGATAAGTGATAAGTGATAAGTGATAAGTGATAAGTGATAAGTGTTAAGTGTTAAGTGTTAAGTGTTAAGTGTTAAGTGTTAAGTGTTAAGTGTTAAGTGTTAAGTGTTAAGTGTTAAGTGTTTAGTGTTTAGTGTTAAGTGTTAAGTGTTAAGTGTTTAGTGTTTAGTGTTTAGTGTTTAGTGTTAAGTGTTAAGTGTTAAGTGATAAGTGATAAGTGATAAGTGATAAGTGATAAGTGTTAAGTGTTAAGTGTTAAGTGTTAAGTGTTAAGTGTTAAGTGTTAAGTGTTTAGTGTTTAGTGTTTAGTGTTTAGTGTTTAGTGTTTAGTGTTTAGTGTTTAGTGTTTAGTGTTTAGTGTTTAGTGTTTAGTGTTTAGTGTTTAGTGTTTAGTGTTTAGTGTTTAGTGTTTAGTGTTTAGTTTTTAGTTTTTAGTTTTTAGTTTTTAGTTTTTAGTTTTTAGTTTTTAGTTTTTAGTTTTTAGTTTTTAGTTTTTAGTTTTTAGTTTTTAGTTTTTAGTTTTTAGTTTTTAGTTTTTAGTTTTTAGTTTTTAGTTTTTAGTTTTTAGTTTTTAGTTTTTAGTTTTTAGTTTTTAGTTTTTAGTTTTTAGTTTTTAGTTTTTAGTTTTTAGTTTTTAGTTTTTAGTTTTTAGTTTTTAGTTTTTAGTTTTTAGTTTTTAGATTTTAGTTTTTAGTTTTTAGTTTTTAGTTTTTAGTTTTTAGTTTTTAGTTTTTAGTTTTTAGTTTTTAGTTTTTAGTTAATTCCGCAGATTTACCTACGAAATGGCTTCGTGCTGGGAAGTCTGAACCCAATAAATAAGTTTGTGGTTCCCACAATTTTGTTGCTCGAAAATGGTGACACAAGGTTTTCGAGCGGGATACGGCTCTGAGGCAAGGGGTTTCGTTCTGAGTCATTGGATTGGGTGGTCGATGTGAACGTTAAACATAATATTTGACATTGAACGCTTGAAGGTTAGGCGTAGTTAACCGATTTTCGTTTTTTTGTGGTTTTTTTTATTAAATTCAGCTGACTACTAAACCAATGATGATTCATATTCATACTGAAAAAGTCTTACACAAATAAATCATGTAACACTATGAATGCCATAGGACACCCAAAAAACTCAGGTCAACAACAAGCTGTGAGCAATAAGCATTCATGTCCTATTTTACACACAATTTACTGAAATAAGTAACCCTTAGCTATCCAATAAGTAGCATTTTTTTAAAAGTACCGTAAACCGGGGTGACTTTGATAGGATTTCATTTTGTTTTTGGAATATTTTCCAACAGGTAAGGTTTTTCTCAAGCTTATTATTTTTAAAACGTGTACTGGGGTAGGCCACACAAAGTCCATGCACTTTTCTGGAAAAAAAGTTTTTTCAATAGTGTTTAAAAAAATAGTTACGTTAAAAAATCTTAGTTTAAATTCCGGGGTGACTTTGATAGTAATAGTTTTTCTTGTTAAAATCATATTTAAGATGATCAAACTTTATTTGTACGTTAAACGTACCATCACTAAAGTAGCTGATATAGTTTTTGAGATAAAAAAATCAATGTTTATATTTAGTTAACTAAGTTTATAAGCTTTTAAACAAAATACATATAAATTTAAGGTAAAATTGTTAAAAGGTCGGAATTTTGCCTGAAATTTGTTAAAACTAGTTTTGATTATAAAATTATCGATTCATATGGCATTTTATACTGAAATCGAAGCAAGAATCGATAGTTTTCACATTTTATATGAAGTTTGTTCTACTGAAAATGCCTATAAATTGGGAGATTTTTTTGAATTATGTTTCCAAAACACATAATATCAATTATTTACAAATTTATTTTACCTTCTCCTAGTAGAAAATTGTGCAAAGAATCCGAAAATGCATTCCATTTTTTGATTCAAAATCAGGTTCATTGAGAAAATCATGACACTATAAGAATATTAAAATTATGCTATTTATCGACATTTTCTTAATTATAGTTAACTAACTTTCTAAACTTTTCAAATTTTATGAAAAGTTCTTTTTGAGGTACTTTGAACACTTCTCTACCACGGTCATAAGATTCTAAACAATTCCGTACGTATTTTAATTGTATTTTTCATTTTGCGGAAAAATCGCAAACCTATCAAAGTCACCCCGGCTATCAAAGTCACCCCGTTTTACGGTATCAGTAATTAATTTAATAATTAATTAATCAACAAATTATACACAGTAAAAAAAATCTGTGTAAAATCGCATGCAAAAGCATGCACATCACGTTTGTGAGCAAAAGCATGTAATATTGTATGAGAAAACATGTACACAAAAAGCATGTACAAAAGAAAAATAAATAAATATTGCACACCCCAAAAATAACATCAATCTGGTTAGAGTCACATCCAGATTACCAAATCCGCGACCCAACCATCTCGGCTATCTCGCCGCTGTGAAATTAGCTGGATCAACACCGATGTAGCTGTACGTTCCCCATACATCGTATACAGTTAATTCAGTTTACGACGTACGGGAAACCTACTGGTACATGGGCGTTGAACACAATATTTTTAAGACGGTGAAGATAGCCGAGATGTTTGGGGCGCGGACTTGGTAATCTGGATGTGACTCTCACCAGATTGATGTTAATTTTGGGGTTTGCAATATTTTTTTTTGTACATGCTTTTTGTGTACACGTTTTCTACTACAATATTACATGCTTTTGCTCACAAAGGTGATGTGCATGCTTTTGCATGCGATTTTACCATCGGATTTTTTGCTGTGTAGTACATTTTTAAACAATAAAAAAATAGATTTTGAATTATAAAAAAACACAGAATACAAAGTAAACAACTGTAATAAAAGGGTTATATACACTGAAGAGGACAGGTCGTAAACATTCCTCGCGGGGATAGCAAAAGTCTCTCTCTAATTAGCCCTCGCCGCCGGTCGGCCGTTAGAAGAGGCACGACCTGAAAACCCAGTGACAAAAACGATTAATTGTTACAACTGCTTTGGCGGTGCTGTACCCCAAAACCATCCAAGACTGACTGACTGGGCTGACACGAAAAGCGACAATTTGTTTGGGCGTTGATGAAATTGCTCAGTTTGCGCCAGGGGACAATTTTATGTAATGATTTTTAGGAAATTTAACTTGAACAGATTGTTGAATTTGTCACAATTTAAGCAAAAAAAGTTGAGTTGACTTTGTGGAACATTCGACAAACATTCCCTTGACCTTGTGCAATTTGCCTGGCTTAAGTTGCAACCCCCAAAAAACAAGTTTCGAACAGAACGGAAGAAAGATAATAATTCACAAAAAAATTAACAGAAAAAAACGCTACTTTCGGTGAATGTATGCATTTTCGGGGGCACCTCAACAAAGTGAAAAAAAAAATTGCAGCCCAATCAGGTTTCGTTTTTGCCAGCGTTCTACCCTCAAAGTCCTTCAAGATATTCTACGAGCGCGCGCGTGGCGACAAGTTGCAGTTGAGCGGTCAAAACTGGAGCAACTTTTACCGAGGGGGCTTCAACTCTCGGCAGCTCGGAACCTGAGTCAGCCCGTGTAATCGTTTATTGAGCGGTTTGAAACCGTTGATGCGGCTTAACCGCTGTTGGATATTGTGCGGAGCACAGATGCAAGGAAAACAGATAGTTTGCTTGTTTGTTAAGTCAAGTCAAGTCTCAAGTCTCAAGTCTCAAGTCTCAAGTCTCCAGTCTCAAGTATCAAGTCTCAAGTCTCAAGTCTCAAGTCTCAAGTCTCAAGTCTCAAGTCTCAAGTCTCAAGTCTCAAGTCTCAAGTCTCAAGTCTCAAGTCTCAAGTCTCAAGTCTCAAGTCTCAAGTCTCAAGTCTCAAGTCTCAAGTCTCAAGTCTCAAGTCTCAAGTCTCAAGTCTCAAGTCTCAAGTCTCAAGTCTCAAGTCTCAAGTCTCAAGTCTCAAGTCTCAAGTCTCAAGTCTCAAGTCTCAAGTCTCAAGTCTCAAGTCTCAAGTCTCAAGTCTCAAGTCTCAAGTCTCAAGTCTCAAGTCTCAAGTCTCAAGTCTCAAGTCTCAAGTCTCAAGTCTCAAGTCTCAAGTCTCAAGTCTCAAGTCTCAAGTCTCAAGTCTCAAGTCTCAAGTCTCAAGTCTCAAGTCTCAAGTCTCAAGTCTCAAGTCTCAAGTCTCAAGTCTCAAGTCTCAAGTCTCAAGTCTCAAGTCTCAAGTCTCAAGTCTCAAGTCTCAAGTCTCAAGTCTCAAGTCTCAAGTCTCAAGTCTCAAGTCTCAAGTCTCAAGTCTCAAGTCTCAAGTCTCAAGTCTCAAGTCTCAAGTCTCAAGTCTCAAGTCTCAAGTCTCAAGTCTCAAGTCTCAAGTCTCAAGTCTCAAGTCTCACGTCTCAAGTCTCAAGTCTCATTCTAAAGTCAAATCAGGATTTCATGAAAAATCTTTAAACAGATGACAGATTTGATATGCAATTTAAAAAAAATAACGAGTGACTTCAACGATGACCAAATGACGAACCTGATAATTTAAAAGTTAACTTTTCAAAATCAACGCTTGCTGTGATATTACAAACTCACATTTTATTATATTGCAAATTTCAATAAAAATGTCGAGCAAACGGTCTTTTCGGCGAATCTTTCCCCGGGTCACCCTCTGTAGAGCCACCAAGTGCACACTTTACTGACTCACTTAATGATGTATTAAGCCTCTCGTGAGAGTCGTCGACTACGCACATGCGGTACCTCCGAAAAGCTGCAGCCGTTGGAGACATGTACAAAAAAAAGTGCAATAAAAAGTTGAGTTGAAACGAAAAAAAGACCCTGATACAGACAACATTCTCTCTCTATTCTAATAAGCAACGGTCAGCTGAACTCGTTTAATCAGTTCAGTTGCGAACGTGATCCGAACCAGGCGTGTCCGGTCTCCGATTCTTGACCAATTCTGAATTGATTAAATTGCCCGCGCGCGTGATGAAGTTCGTTGGGTTGGTGGTGCTAGTGCTGGTGGCGGTGGCAGTCGTTCCGGGGCAAGGGTTCACTCCGGATCGAGTTCTGGTGCGAGACAAACGGACCATTCAGTTCCTGGTGAGCCACCTTTCGCAGTTCTTCGGGTTGAGCAATCCGGCCAAGGGTCAAGTGACCTCCAGCGACAAGCAGGACAATGGAAATCCGTTGGCTCAGTTTCTGCTGTCATCGGCAGGGAAGTTCTCCGGCGGAAGTGGCGGCGCCAAGAAGACGCCGGCCACGCCGAAGCCCTTCGTGGCTCAATTTGAGATTCCGAGCCCGGAACGGTTGATCCAGGAGCCGACCCAAAACGATGGTCCTTCCAGAGTGCCACTCTTGGATTCGGAACCATCCACTACGACCACAACCACGGAAGAACCCGCTCAAGAACCTTCAAGCGAAGCTCCAGCTCCACCGTCCTCGGAAGACCCTCCTACCGAAGTTCCTGAAGAAGCCCCAGAAGAACCTACCTCCGACTCCGACCCAGAACCGGAAGCCCCAACCACGATCGACCCTGCCGCCGTAAACACGCTGGCCAACGCCGAATCCCAAGACGACAACTCAACAGCCCAATCCGACGACCAATCCCCCCAAACCCCATCCGCCAGCCAACAACCGCAGCAGTTCCAACGACCCGCCTGGAGTCCCTTCGGAGCAACTTCCTACACCAGCCACCCACTGCCCTACACGTCCTACTTCGGAAACAACGTGTTCCTCCCCGCACCCTTCATCCCCCAGCCATTCAGCCACTTTGGCCACTACCAGCAGCAGCAGCAGCAACCCATCCAACCGGTGCAATACCATTCCGGTCATCCGAACCTGCTGCCAGCGGCGTCCGCGACGTCCCACAGCCGGGTCAAGATGCACGACGCACCGTTCGATCTGGTCACCTTCCACGGGGACGCGAACGGGGCTGGGTCGTCCAGCTATTACCACGTGAGGAAGTACTGAAAAAAGGAGACTTCTGGAAGTGTTGTAAATACCTAATACTCGTACCTTTGAATTTTGTGAACAAAATTGTGTAAAAAGTGCTAGCAAAAGAAAAATACTCAACAATAGGAAAATTTTAGTGAAATTATTTAGAAAAATTGTGATGTGACGTGATCCGGTGAAATAATAGACTAATAAATAAAGTGTGAATAGTTAGCGGAAAGTGATTCTGTTTGAGAAAATTTTCCCACATCCACTCATGGCAGTTTTATGGTCTTAATTATAAATTGGGGTCACTTTTTTATTACTGTTCCAAGCTTACTGACGGATGCTGTTGCTGTTGTATGAATAAGTGTTTTACTTGACAAAATTGAAACTGATATCATTGTGTTTGAGTCAGTTAGGCTTTTTGGTGTGTTTAATGTTTATGCAACCCTACATATTGAATTAAATGTGTAATATTTAAAGCAATTGCAAATTTTATTCAAAGTTTTGTATCAAAACTAATTCACCTAATCAACCTAATTTCAAAAAAAAATTAAAAATGCAAAAATATCTCCAAATTTATTACGTTTTCAGGTATATAAAATTTCTAATTACATTAGTTTTTATTATCATTCTTCAAAGTTGGTTTTAATGGCACATTAAAACAGATATTTTTACGAAAAATCTATTTTAATGAATTTTTAGCAAAGTTTCAAATTGTAAACTTATTAAAACAAACATGTCTAAATGAAATTTTGAAACAAGCTATGAGTCATGGGTTTCCTATGCAGATAGGTTCTTTTGAAAATTTAATTTAAATTGAATTAAATTGAAATTTGTCTTGATTTATTCGAGAAATTTTCGAATGAAACATAAAACGCAAATTTTTAAACTTTAAATCTAAAATTTTCTAAGAAACACAGTGACTACTTTGTCAATCCGAATTTTCTAAAATAACAGTTTACAACGCAATTTTTTTTTTTGAAGCCCTGTTGAAACTGATTCGACGATTAACATTATGTGGCCTACTTCACAATAATCCAAAGGGGAAAGGTCTTGACAGCAGCATCCGATTGCTTACTATGAGAATAAAACTAAAACCCTTAATCACATTATGCCATTGGTCGCAACGCTTGCTTAGAGCATTTTCTAGACCTTATACCTTTCCAAAAGCCGTCCAATTTCTAGTGAAACTTATTTATGGACACCATGGAGATTTTCCCTTGTCCCCTTAAAAAAGTGGGGCATCAACATTTCCCGTCTTCCAAATCCTTTTTCTTGTCCTTGGTGCGGGGTAGAGATGAGAGCGGATGGCAATGGAGGGCTCCCATGGTGCTGAGAATCTGGTTCATGTGGAAAAATCATCATATATACATGGCGAAATCCAGTCTGCAATCCGTTAAAATTACCATCTCCGAAAGAACGAATTCTACACGGAAAGAAGGTTTATCGTGAATCTTACTAAATTTCGGTTAAAAATCCTAAAAAAATTGGTTGTTTTTTCAACCACCAATTTTTTTAGCTGGAAATCCTAAAAATAAATCCTGGATTTGACAGCTGGATCCAGGTCCTAAAAATGATAAATCCAGCTAAATTTTTAGTAAATTTTACTAATTTGCAAGCTGGAAAAATGCTGTCAGTCTCAAAAGCTGTATGTTTTGAGAAGGTTTGTTAGCTATTTTAGCTAGATTTTATGGTATTCTAGGAAGTTTTATAGTTAGCCCAGCAAGTTTTTAGGCTGTTCCAACTAGTTTTTTTGGAATCATTCTCAAAATTTTCCATTGATGGCTGCGAAGCCAGGTATTTTCACACATCTTTTTAGCTAGTTTAGCTAATTTTGCCACTATTCTTGGTAGGTGTTTTGGTTGGAATAGCTAATTTTTCCACTAATTCTACAAGTTTTCTTTCAAAAGCCTCCGTTGCTGCCTGCAAAGCACGCATTATTCACCCAGCCTTTTGGCTGATTTAGCTCGTTTCTTTTTTGTTCTTGCTTCATTTTTCGGTAAGTCCAGCTAATTTTTCGACTGTTTTAACTGGTAATTTCGAAATCATTTTAAAAATCCCTTGCTGCCTGTAAAGTTGTTTTTTATTTTCAAAAAGACTTTTTGCTGGTGTAGCATGATTTTCCGCTATTCTTGGTACGTTTTTTGGTAGTCCAGCAAGTTTTTCGGATGTTTCAATAGTTTCCAGGCTTTTTAAACTATGTTATAGTTGATCATCCTTATAGTACGGCTTTGTTATTCTATTGACAAATTAAAAATAAATAAATACAGTAATACAAAAATACAAAAATACAAAAATACAAAAATACAAAAATACAAAAATACAAAAATACAAAAATACAAAAATGCAAAAATACAAAAATACAAAAATACAAAAATACAAAAATACAAAAATACAAAAATACAAAAATACAAAAATACAAAAATACAAAAATACAAAAATACAAAAATACAAAAATAAAAAAATACAAAAATACAAAAATACAAAAATACAAAAATACAAAAATACAAAAATACAAAAATACAAAAATACAAAAATACAAAAATACAAAAATACAAAAATACAAAAATACAAAAATACAAAAATACAAAAATACAAAAATACAAAAATACAAAAATACAAAAATACAAAAATACAAAAATACAAAAATACAAAAATACAAAAATACAAAAATACAAAAATACAAAAATACAAAAATACAAAAATACAAAAATACAAAAATACAAAAATACAAAAATACAAAAATACAAAAATACAAAAATACAAAAATACAAAAATACAAAAATACAAAAATACAAAAATACAAAAATACAAAAATACATAAATACCAATTAAATTTAACATAATTTAACTTAATTTAACTTAATTCAACTTAATTCAACTTAATTCAACTTAATTCAACTTAATTCAACTTAATTCCACTTAATTCAACTTAATTCAACTTAATTCAACTTAATTTAACTTAATTCAACTTAATTCAACTTAATTCAACTTAATTCAACTTAATTTAAATTAATTTAACTTAAATAAACTAAATTTAACTTAATTTTACTTAATTTAACTTAATTTAACTTAATTTAACTTAATTTAACTTAATTTAACTTAATTTAACTTAATTTAACTTAATTTAACTTAATTTATCTTAATTTAACTTAATTAAACTTAATTTAACTGAATTTAACTTAATTGACTTTAATTTAACTTAATTTAACTGAATTTAACTTAATTTAACTTAATTTAACTTAATTTAACTTAATTTGACTTAATTTAACTTATTTTAACTTAATTTTACTTAATTTAACTTAATTTAACTGAATTTATTTGAATTTTACTGAATTTAACTGAATTTAACTTAATTTAACTTAATTTAACTTAATTTAACTTAATTTAACTTAATTTAACTTAATTTAACTTAATTTAACTTAATTTAACTGAATTTAACTGAATTCAACTTAATTTAAATTAATTTTACTTAATTTAACTTAATTTAACTGAATTCAACTGAATTTAACTGAATTCAACTGAATGTAACTTAATTTAACTTAATTCAACTTAATTTAACTGAATTTAACTTAATTTGACTTAATTTTACTTATTTTAACTTAATTTTATTTAATTTAACTTAATTTTACTGAATTTATTTGAATTTAACTGAATTTAACTGAATTTAACTTAATTTAACTTAATTTAACTTAATTTAACTAAATTTAACTCAATTTAACTGAATTTAACTGAATTCAACTGAATTTAACTTAATTTAACTTAATTTAACTTAATTTAACTTAATTTAACTTAATTTAACTTAATTTAACTTAATTTAACTGAATTTAACTGAATTCAACTGAATTTAACTTAATTTAACTTAATTCAACTTAATTTAACTTAATTTAACTTAATTTTACCAAACAACTTTTAACAACAATTGAACTAAATTCTACCAAATGTAACGAAATTTCAAAAAATGTATCTTAGTTTAATTAAATTTAACAAAAATTTCTAGATATAACCACACTTGACTAAATTAATTTCTTTTTTACTATGTTCAGTTTAATTATACTGAACTTAACTTTACTTAATTAAACTTGATTTTTAATTAATCATGATTTAACTAAATTTAATTACATTTATCTAAATTTTACTGATTTTAACAAAATTCAATAAATTTAACAGAATTCTACTTTTTTCTAAATTCAACCAAATGTTATTCAAATTAACTTTCACTTAATTTTAAGTAATTTAACATTATTTAACTCTATTTTTTGATGTGCTTCAAAGGCATAAAGTGCCCTGCTCGTACGGATCTGTCAAACATTGGCCAGTCTATATCTAGACACTCTGTACCCGCAGCCTCCCCCCACGTAGACAGATGTCCATACAAAAAAAGTGGAGTGTGGACAAACGCCAGCCTCCACCTCCCCCGCCAAAGGGTTCACGACAAAAGGATGCCACCAATCGTCCAAACAAAAATTAGAGGCTCAACTTCTAACCTATTTCCCTCAACACAAAAAAAAACTTCTCACCTAATCAACTGAAGATCTCAGCCCGCAGAAAGTCTTCCTGGCTTTCAATCCATTCACTCACGCACCATCTCCACCTTTTGCACTTGCACTTTCGACTTTCAAACGCAGAATCGTCACAAAACTCCACGTACTGAGCGGCTTAAACAGGATCAAACACGATACGAGACGTTCTCTTGCTTTGTGTTGGTCTCGAACTGATGATCTGTCAAAAAATCCATGTTGCCGGTTCCAGCTAGTTTTTCGGTAAAAAGTAGGCAAAATTGTGCTGAAACACCATTATTTTTGGTGAAATCTCTCCTGTCATTTTGATTTGGGCTGTCAGTTTTGGATAGCAAATCAGCAATCAGGGTTAGCTGTTTCACCAATCCCAAGTTGGTAAATTTACCTGTAATTTTAGCTAATTTAACCAAAAAAATCACTGTTCCACCAATTTGAAGCCAGCTAATTTGAATTGTTAAATTTAAGATGGAACTCCTTTCCGTGTAGAAACAAGCCTTACCGGTTTAACAATATTTGAAAAATAAATTTGAAAAATATTATTGTCACATCGGTTTACGGTAACAGGCTATTAGACTATTTTGATAGATGTTCTTAAACAACTATTATTCTACGTCATCCAAGTGAAAAAAGTCATTAAAAACCTCAAAATTGTTTAAAAATAACATATTTCTGAAAACATTTTTGATTCATTTCAAACAACCTTGCGGGGCAATATGCACCACAACATTGGGGCAAAATGCACTGGGTTAGAGCAGTTTACACTAGTCACCACTAGATGACACCACTTTTTTTTACAAAGGACCATCACAGCGGTGCATTTTGCCCCGACCACGCTTTTTGTAGAAAATTGATTTAAAAATACATTTTTCGATATTTTTTGACTCATCTATCTATAGAATAATGAAGATTATGGCAAAAACTTTATAAATCAACATTAAATGCTATTTATATTGTGCAAAAATCAAATTGAAAGTTCAATGAAAATTAGATCAAAACACAGCATTTTAAAGTTTTGCAAATAACTTATTCTGGTTTGATACCACGATGCTAATTTTTTTCCAGCATGGTTTTGCAATGTTAAGCTCCGTCCTAATAGCGAGAAAAGCAGGGGGTGCATTTTGCCACGGGGTGCATATTACCCCCTCTCCCCCTAAAACACTCTGATAAGCTGTTATAATGACAAAAAATAATATCAGAGATTTGTTCGATTTATTCGTTCGTTGATCGCGGTAGATCGCGGTGGATACTTTTCTTCCACAGTTTTTTGTGTGATCAGTGTGGTAGATGATTTGGTAGATTTTTAAAAGTTCGATGCGAACGAAATATATCAAGAAAATCTACTACGGTTCTACCGGAATCCATTTAACAATACGGATCAAGAAAAATAGCACAATAATAAAATATTTCGTTATGTACACTTAGAACATTTTCGAGCAAATTGTTGATTTTTTTGTGGATACACCACTCAATAATTTAAAAAAATACTTTCTTTTAAAATTTTAATAAAAGTTTCGATATAAAGACCACATTTTATGGCCAACATAATGTTTTTTTTTTTATTTTATCTTTTCCAGTTCCTGAGGGGAACACCCTTGAAGAGTATCGGGGCCGGCATTCACAAAGCGGATTCAGTGGCAGTATTTAACTCAATTAATGTTAACATGTTTTAGGTTAATGTTAAAATTCCATAGGTTGCCGTCCTAAGGTGTCGTTGATAAGGTCCAGTTTGTGACGATATACTACCTTCCCTTCACTAAGCAATCGCATCTAGAAGAGAAACGATCACCAGTTGTGTTGGTCCGAGCCGGGATTTGAACCCCGATCTACCGCTTACGAGGCGGAAGCGTTACCACTAGGCTACGTGACTCGGTCATAATAACATAATGTCCTAAACAAAATTGGTCAAACTTTTCCATAGTTAAAGTAAAATTCAACATTAAAAATTCATAACAAATTTGGTTATGACTGCTGATTGTTTTTTTAATGTTGGAATATCACATTAATAACGCGATGAACAATTGAATGATATTCCATATGCCATAATATAAATTGTTATTGTCTCACTCTTTGACATTCTCTCATAAGATCTGATATAATAACAATTTTTAGCCTATGTTTTTGGGATGATATTATTTTTTCGTTCCATTCCCTTTTGCATCACCCCAAAAGTATCGCCTTTTTCGCAGAAATGAGCATTAGCACTGCCCATGAGCTGTTACTCAGTTAACGACCAGTGTTGAAAATTCGACGACTATGATTAAATTAGCGATTAATCGCTGCCTGTATCACCTAACGAATAAGACTGCTGAGCATAGTCTTGATTCTCAATTTGCCACAACTATCTGTCATTCGTCAAGTGTACAATAGCCTGTCCCATTTTGAGGTCATGTCGAGGAATTTCAGGTGCTCACTTCTTAAATGATAGATTATGATGTTAGGAACAATGTTTTCTTAGACAAGAAAAAATAATAAAATACTTTCTCGCACCCCCTAGTCGATTTACTGAAAAAAGTCACTTTTTTGAACAAATTTTCTAAAATCGCTTGGAATCAATACAAAAACTGTTTCGATCAGGTGTGTATTATGTTCAAAAGATAGGTTTTTGTCCATAGATTAAGATGCACTATCAATATTGGACCAAAATTTAAGTTTTTGGACTCTCCCAGGCGGATTTGTGTCGAAAAAATCGCATTTTTTCGAAACATTTTTCAGAAATGTTCATTTAATTTAGGGTAGCCTATTTTTCCCAGTAAAACCAATACATGCAGCTTGTAGGAAATTTCATGGCGAACATTTTTCCCTCTGAGAAAATGCAATTTCGAAACTCCAGAGCCGAGATATTTGAGTTTTAGTGAGGAAAAAAGTGCCAATTTTCAAAATTTCTCAGAATTCAGAAGCAAGGCCTACTAATTACACGATGTAGCAAGCATATGTCTCAAAGGTCAGGGTATGCTTTTTTATTGTAATTTTGGCCGCTGAATCCGAATCTGAAATCAAATTTCGTGTAAACAGTGATGTTTTGGAGCTACACCCTTTTGGAATGCTATTTGCGTGTTTAAGAGGCATTTTTTGAAATATTGCTCGGTTTGTTCTAGAGGTCGTATCGAGGTGCTCAGATTTGGATGAAACTTTCAGCGTTTGTGTGTCTATACATGAGATGAACTCATGCCAAATATGAGCCCTCTACGACAAAGGAAAGTGGGGTAGAACGGGCATTGAAGTTTGAGGTCCAAAAAAATATAAAGAATCTTAAAATTGCTCGCATTTAAGTTAAACTTCATCAATTCCAACTCTCTTAGATGCATTCGAAAGATCTTTTGAAGCACTTCAAAATGAGCCATAGACATCCAGGATTGGTTTAACTTTTCTCATAGCTTTTGCAAATTACTGTTAAAAATATTTTTTTTTTTAAAAAACCTCAATATCTTTTTGCAACAGCCAGCAACACCAAGTAAGGGAATTTTATGGACTATAAGCTTACGGTAATAACTTTTTGGCCAATCGCAGTTTTTCTCATAGTTTTTCGATTTTTCTATAACAAACATTTTACAACGTTAGTTATTGTCCTGTAGGCATCCATAGCGGCACTTTTTAGTCTCACTTTTGTCAAATTCGAAATCCTCGGAAAATTCAAACTTCAATGCCCGTTTTACCCCACTTCCCTTTGTCGTAGAGGGCTCATATTTGGCATGAGTTCATCTCATGTATAGACAAACAAACGCTGAAAGCAGCACCTCGATACGACCTCTAGAACAAACCGAGCAATATTTACAAAAACTGCCTCTTAAACACGCAAATAACATTCCAAAAGGGTGTAGCTCCAAAACATCACTGTTTACACGAAATTTGATTTCAGATTCGGATTCAGCGGCCAAAATTACTATAAAAAAACATACCCTGACCTTTGAGACATATGCTTGCTACATCGTGTAATTAGTAGGCCTTGCTTCTGAATTCTGAGAAATTTTGAAATTGGCACTTTTTTCCTCACAAAAACTCAAATATCTCGGCTCTGGAGTTTCGAAATTGCATTTTCTCAGAGGGAAAAATGTTCGCCATGAAATTTCCTACAAGCTGCATGTATTGGTTTTACTGGGAAAAATAGGCTACCCTAAATTAAATGAACATTTCTGAAAAATGTTTCGAAAAAATGCGATTTTTTCGACACAAATCCGCCTGGGAGAGTCCAAAAACTTAAATTTTGGTCCAATATTGATAGTGCATCTTAATCTATGGACAAAAACCTATCTTTTGAACATAATACACACCTGATCGAAACAGTTTTTGTATTGATTCCAAGCGATTTTAGAAAATTTGTTCAAAAAAGTGACTTTTTTCAGTAAATCGACTAGGGGGTGCGAGAAAGTATTTTATTATTTTTTCTTGTCTAAGAAAACATTGTTCCTAACATCATAATCTATCATTTAAGAAGTGAGCACCTGAAATTCCTCGACATGACCTCAAAATGGGACAGGCTAGTGTACAATCGTTGATTGTAACAACCCATGACTGCTGGCGGTAAAGGGGCAAGATAATATTTTGATCGCAGCAAGTTGGCGACTAAACCCAATCATTATTTTTTTTAGTCGCTTCTGCCTTCTGCCACACTCAACGATCAGGTGACAGTCAGGAAAAAAGATATCAAAGCATACTCAGAAGGTCTTTCTTCAGGCAATCATATTCGCTAGATGAGATTTTCTTTCAACCTTGTTAATAACAGACCAGCCGAAGTTAAACAATGAATCAAAAATGATCAGTGGGAGCCTACCATCGTTCACTGTTTAACCTTTATTAATCAATTCCGGCGCCCTCCCAAGAAGCCTACAGTTCAACGAAAGGGAGGAATAGTCTAATAATTGAAGTTGCAGACTCATCAAGCACATAGTTTTTCGCTATTTCGTTGACACCGCATGAGACCGTTGAATCCACAGCATCTCCTTCAAGCCTCACGGGATTAGTTTTTTGTTTGGGTTAGTAGGATAAGGTATTGGTTTTTAGATGCCTCCCGAGCTACGATGCTATGGGTAAGACTTTATAAATATAAACCCGTCGCCGAGCCCTCCGAGCTACGAAGCTATGGGAAGGTCTTTTTCAACACAAAACGCGCAACACGCAACGTTCTTGCTGAATCAAAATAATTTTGTAATGCGACAAACCCGACGAACTCAACCATCAACATGCCTTCTGATCTTCCTTTCTTTCTGTTAGCCGGATACGGTACGGTACTTGTTCGGTAACTGGGCGTTGCTGAAGCCCACTTAAAAAGCAGACAAGGGTCAAAAAACATAAACAAACCAAAATCACCGAGGGGTCAATGGATGCAAAAATCAAGTGTAATTATTAAAACAAATGTTTTTCAGTATTTGTGAAATTGCAAGTAACAATTAAAGGAAGCATGAAAAATAAGCTCTGGACACCAATTGAATTAACTTTTTTTTTCATTGGAAAAATATGATGCATTGATGGTCCCCTCGGCATTTTTTGTTCAGCCCAGTTAGCGAACAGCATTCGGTAACTAGGCGACGTTCAGCAGCCCAGTTACCGAACAAGTACTGTATTGGTTTTCGATGCCTCCCGAGCTACGATGCTATGGGGAGGAATTTCATAATAGACACATCGGCGAGCCTTCCGAGCTACGATGCTATGGGAAGGTCTTTCTGGTTAACACACAAGAACACTCACACACAATTTTTTATATATAAAATAATTGAAAAAAATGCTCCACTATTAACTCGACGATCAAAATGTCAGCGAGTCTTTCGATAAACGATTCTATAGAAATTACTTTTTCACCGTGAATTTTTTTTTACACTATGTGACAATTTACTCGACGCCGTGCCTTCTGATCAACGATGCTTTAGGAAGGACTTTTTAAAATCACCAAACAATTAATGTAATCTTAATTGAAGCACAAAAAACACTAATTACTCAAAAAAGGGCACGAAACACGAATAGTCCTGCTCCCATCCACAATCGACTCAGTTTCGCTTTTTTTCGCAGAAATTGCGAAAAACCAAAACCTTAAATTTTTCGGGCTTCTTCAAGAAAGTTATTTTTTAAATTTATTTTAAGTCAATTTTCGTTTCAAAAATGCTTTTATTCGCTTAGGTACATTTTAAAATTTCAACACATCGAAAATCGGTATAAAATCTAACAACAGATGCATGCAACATTTCATAGAGTTAGGAGTATGGCTGCAGATAAATACTTTTAGATTCTTCCGCGATTAACTGCATATATATTAGGCATGTTTTGTTATTTTGAAATACTATTTTACGTTAATGGAACATATAAAAAATGCAAATACAAACAAATGCTTTGTATAAATGTTGTGCTGCTTTCACGTATGCTAAAATATTGGAATTCAATAAAACATCTCTTCACTGGTCATCGTTTGAGGTATTCAATCTCGCCCGTGGTACTATTCGCACTCTCTCTGTTTCACTTGAAGTACCCGTCCAAAAACTCGTACACGTAATCGTACACCACCAGCATGATGGCGCCACCCGGTCCCAGCCGCATCACCTTGGGCGTGAGTCCTTTGTAGAGCGCACCGAAACCTTCCTCCCGGGCCACGATCGCCATCGATCCAAAGGTGGATTTGTACTTGACCTGCCCGGGGACCGGTTGAGGACCCTGCGGGAAGGAATTTTGATTTTCTGTTGAATTTTAAAATTGCTAAAGGAGGATCTTACCTGAATTCTGGACTTGGCCACATCAAACGGAATGTTTACGATGGACCCTAACGTGCCGGACACGAATCCGATGCCCACCTTCCGGAGGAATTCCTTGACGGGGTCCTAGAAGGGAGGGGAAAGTCGTCTTACTCAATACAGTGAATTACAAACTCTCTTTCTCTGTCGGCAATCAATCAACGATTAGTGTTATAAAACCAGTTATGTGAGTATCGAGCCGATTTGATGACAACGGAACAACCTACTGAACCGTAAAGCTCGTACGGATTATGAAAGGGCACGCTCTACAAATCTATGTAGGGGAAAGTGGGGCAAGTGTAACAAGCTAAGGAAATGCTCGTTATAACCCATTAAAAACGTTAAAAAATCTGTCGGATTTATTAGAATCATCTTATTCCAGGTCTTGACTGAGACTTTGATAGAACAAGTTTTTAAAAAATTCAGTTTTTTAATGTAAAAAAAATATTTTATTTTTTTTTATTTTTCGTACGTTCTACTCAACTAGTGGGGCAAGACGAACAACCCGTTGGGGCAAGAGGAACAATGCATGAAAAAACATGCTAATTTACTAACAATTGAACTATTATCACTTAGATACATCAGATTAGGATGTATTTGAAACGTTTCTTTCATTTTTAGATTAAAAAATAATATTTTACTAAAAATTTTACCGTTTTTACGAAAAAAAATATTACTTAGATGATAAATAGTAAATTTTCATGATATTATTATATCGTGTATGGACAATTTTTTAAACAATTGATTATCAGTTTTTAAGAACTTTTATGTATTTTTTTCACAATAAAATATGTTGCTGCAGCAATTCGTATTTTTTTCCATACTAAAAATCCATATGGTACACTTGCCCCACCTAAACAAGATTTTTTAAAAGCTCTCTACAAAAATAACCAAAACATAAATAATACTTTATAATACGTGCAAGTCATTGGTAGGGACACTACTGATCTAGGAAAAATAGCATTTTGATAAAATGAGCCTTAAAACGAACCCTAAGCCTTATTTTGTACTTTCCAAATATTATAAGGAAACAAAGGTTTTGAAAAAAACTTCATTCAATATTATGCCCCGTGGCGTTTACGTCGTTTTGGTGGTTATGTGGTAGTAGAATCAGCTAATTGCATTGCTAGCAACAATTCCTCATACTGGAAATAATCAAAATTGTAAAAATTACGGCCTTACTAGCGATTGTTCCTCTTGCCCCATATGGTCGTCTTGCCCCACCTTCCCCTACTTTGTTTGGAAATGACTACTCTACCAGTAAATATCAAATTATCGTGTGTTAAAGTCTACCTTCACCGTTAGCGAGTTAGCACTGACCAGAGGAGTAGAAACTACAAATCACAACTCAAAACAACTCTTCTTCTTCAAAGAACCCTTCAAACTTACCGACTTCCTCTTCCAAAGCGTTCAACCCGGCTGTGGGTTAGTGAAAGCCCAAGAAATAAATTTAAAGTTCCAGTAAAATTACACATCGACCACAATGCAAACGACTTCAACAAGGCAAATCCGAAAAAAAAAGAGTTCAAAACCCACCTGATACTCCGGCAGTACGCCCTTGACGCTGTGGTAGAAGCCAAAGTAGATCATGTTGAAGACGCCGTTGCGGCCGATCGTCGCCGTCAGGCCCCGGTTCAGCCCGCCCAGCCCGAAGCCCGACTCGTTGATGATCTGGCGCGTGACGGCCCACGTGCTCGGGACCTCACCCATTCTGGGGGTGGTTGGGAAACGGAGTAAGTTGATTTTTTTTAGAATGTGTTATAAACTGAATTGCATGCATTTTTATTATAAACCAAAACTGAAAAGAAATTTAAACACCATAGTAAATCCTAAATTCCCAAGCTCGCGACTTTAAAATTTGTATGGAATGTTCGAGCTTGGATGATTAGGTGTTAAATTTGTTTTTAACAATTTGGAACAAGTTTTGCTTAAAACAAATCGACGTGATCGTGCTATCTTGTCGCACGTCGTTCTTGGCGTTCCCAGAAAAACGCGTTCCAATGTTTGACCTTGAATAAACAAAAATTAAAGCACGCAATGTAAATAATAACAAACACGTTTTATTTGGCTGACCATTCTGTGCATTGTCCCGAAGTTTGATTGAATTTGATTGCCGAAGTCCGAAGTTATAATTAAAAATGTTCACAGTAGTCGGACAAGTACGTGTGTCAAACGCGTTCTGATTAAAAAATCAGTCAGTAGAAGACAAAAAAGATTCTTTTTGTATGGAAATTGTCCACGAGGGGGGAGAGAGGGTCTAAGATTTCCAAAAAAAGTGTCCACGTGGTTTTTGGATGGTCCCTTACTATACCTCAGTATTGTTTGTAGATGTGCTCAAACATCAGCTCCCCAAGGGCCAACAATTGCTGCGCCTTCTTACGGCAGGCCAAAACTCTACCCCGCAACAGCAAAGAACTCCTGCCTGGGCCGCTTAGTTTTAGTTTTTTTCTGGCCTATTAGACAAACTCCAATAATATTTTGCCTATTTCCTGTATTGAATAATTTTTCAGTCACTTATTTATTTATTTATTATATAGTAATTTATTTAGGCCGTTGCAAACATTTTTCAAAGTTTATGTCGCCCCCCCCTGAAAAATCAGGGGGCAAAAAATTTTTTTTTTCGAGGAACATCAAAATTTTAATGAAAATTAAAGTTTAACCATCTGAAAACCAGTTAAAATGCATTTTCCCGCGTTTATAATCATATTTAGCATGTTTGAACTCCTTGGAAAACATTTTAAATTTTCATGAAATACCAATTAACAGTCACAAAAAAAATGATTGGAAAGCAACTCTGCCGCTCTAATCGTGTCCGTCCCATATGTAAAAACAGCAAGCCGAGAAAAACGCGTGTCAAAGTTGTCCCGCCCATAAGGCTACGTGTTAGAATTTCACGAAAAAGTGGATTTTCTCCGACTTTCTAGAACAAAGTACTACATTTTATTGGTTTTTCTGATAGTTTACATGATTTTGAACCAAACTGCATCATTACCTCAAAATTGACGAAATTACATATGGGACGGACTAGCTTCGAGCGGCAGAACTGTACGTCTGTAAAAAGCATTTTAAAACAATTTTTTCATCCAAATGTTAAAACCTAGGCTTGTTATTTCAATGTTTATATTTATTTTATTTTTTTGCTCCCCCCTCGACTTTGGTCAGATCCGAGGGACATAAACTTTGAAAAATATTTGCAACGGCCTTATTTTTTATTTATTTTTTGCGTTTTTCACATTTAAAAAAAACTAAGTTTGGTAGACCCAAATTAGGTACTAAGCCTAATATAGGGACATTTACCCGTAACAAAGGGTGTCAAAACATAATCTGAGACTTTAAAAAAAGTACTGCATACATATTTAACAAAATTTCTGGAGCAACATTTCAAAGGGGCGGTGAGACATTTTTTTTTATTTTATTATATTTATTATATTTTAATGCCCTGCAAAAAGATTTAAAAAAAAAGATTGAATGTGTGCCCATACCAACCGCTGACATTTTTGACGCTTTACATGTATGAAACCACTTAAGGCCTTTAATTACACGCGTTTAAATGGGACGAAAGGCCGTAACAGCAATGTACTATGGGGTTGTATCTAAAAGAGTTAATTTAGAAAAAATAAAAAAAGCACCCTTAACAATTTACAATTGAAAGGCCCCTTGGCGAGGTGGTCAGCGGCTTTGGCGGCCGATCCCTAAGTTGCTGTGGGGCGCTTATCGTTCAATAGAGGAGAAAAGCAACTTGCGACAAAATTTTGAGGCCAGGAATTTTGACAGGTATGATTTTCACATTTTTGCCTAGTTTGACAGCTACATTGTCCCCAGTTTTTTTTGTGGGAGAGAAAAGGAGGCGAATACTTTATGAAAATCATACCTGTCAAAATTCCTGGCCTCAAAATTTTGTCGCGAGTTGCTTTACTCCTCTATGTTTGTTCCGTTTAAAATTAGTACATAGTCTGCAATGATGGTGTGATTGTCTTATATACTTAAAAAGAATTACTTTATGTTTAAATTATCTCTTCGCTATTAAACGTTAAATTTCCATAAATGTATTTTAACATTTACAATATTTTGTTTATACACTCAACACTGGTTGGTCACTTTTTCGTTTGACACTTTTTTAGTTTGTACCTCGTTGGTTGGTCAGAGACAAACTAAAAAGTGACGAACTGTCACTTTTTTCACGGCGCTTACGCACACTATCAAAACAAATTTTTGGTAGTGTGTGTGAACCCCGTGTAAAAGGGGTGTCAAACTAAAAAGTGACCACATAGAGATCTCCACGGTTTCTCTCACGCACACCATGATTCTGTGTTAGTATTTGTATTTAAAGTATTGTTTTGGTTTTGATCGATTGTGATTGGCTGAATTTCAAGCAGCTGATTTTGTTTACACTATTTTTACGCAGACATAGGCAAATCGAGTAGACTAGTCGCCTGTAAAAACCAGCTGTTTACCACGTGCTCGTGGTATAACAAAGGACACAGCTGATTTTGACAGACGAATCATTCTACTCGATTTGCCTGTGTCTGCGTGTAACTAAACTCCAAACTAACACACTCTCGCGCGTGGATATCTCTATTCGTTTGACAACAGTTGATGTCAAACCATCGGGGTTTGAGTGTACTTTATTACATTATTTTTAGATGAAAATGATTTTTTTTAGTATGGATAAAATTTTAACGACCATGAAATTTTAGAAAAAGTCATGAAAAACGAACTTGCCATCAAAAAGTACTTAACAAACAAAATTTAAAAAAGCATTCTATTTTCTAAACAAAAAATAAATAAATGAAGCAATAATTTTTTTTAATCCAGCGCATACCCTCTAAATATCATTAGAATATGACATGAAATTTCATGATTTTTTTTTTTTGCATCGGCTGGCTCCTCGATTAATTTGCTTTGTTATTGTTTTTTTTGACGTTTGTCTGCTTTTTAACTGGGCTACAGCCCAATTAAGATTAAGTTAAGAAATAGCCACTGAATCCTCTTTGTAAATGCGGCCCGATACTCTTCATGGGTCGTGGGAAAAAATTATTTACTTTACCTTCTTTAATTTTAATTAGCTTTAATTATGAAATTAGAATTGGTTAAACTTTCGTGATACTTTTAATAAATCGGCAAACTTGACTGAATAGTCCTCATCAATAACTACAACTTTGCCGAAGACATCATTCCTCCAAAACATACAGATTTTCGAGTATTTCCGTACCATTTTTGTATGGACAGCTGCCAAAATTTCATGGTGCCTTGTATGGGCAAACCAAAGTAAGACATTGTTCAACGCCAAAAAAAGGGCCGAGAATACAAAAATGGTATATTTCCCCTAAGGCTTTGGAAATATTCTGTAAAAAGGCGTTAAAGGAGTAGGAATAACTTATGGTTAAAATCAAAATATTTAGAATTTTGCAATAAAAGTTGTTCTACTGATTGGTTTTAGTAATCAAGGAAAACTCCATAATATCGAGAAACATTCAGAAACCATTGCTTAAACTTCTGGTAATGGGTATACTGCCCCTGATCGCATAAATGTCCCATATGCATTTGCATCGATTTCGAGTTATTGATGCAGTTTGGTTGAAAATTGTGTGCTCTTTCAAAAGAGCCTATAACATTCAGTACTTTGTTCTAGAAATCAGGAGGAAATCCAGTTTTTTCGCGAAAACTTAACACGTAGCCTTATGTATGGGACAAACTTCAAATGCGTTTTTCTCAGCTTGCTGTTTTTGCATATGGGACATTTATGCGAACATGGGCAGTATATTTCCCCTTTTACAGTCATCCCACATAATATGTGGAATATTATTCGGAACACCCACACACTCGGAACACTTTTAAGATAATTTGTTAAAAGCATGCCAAATGAATATTTTCTGTCGACCCAACCATTTTTAGAACCTTTATTTGGACATTCTCTTGCTATTTCACTAGTAAAAGTAGTACATTTTGAACAAAAAACTGCATTTCAAGACTATTTTATTCGGAGCAGCAAATCACTGCCTCCAAGATGCCTGTTCTATAATTGTGGGATGTTATTGTGCCTCACACAATTGTGAAACACCTGAATTTAACTGATATTTTCACAAAAAAAGTTATCAGACCAGTCATAAAACATAACATAAGCTTGAGTTTCATTGATTTCAGTGTGTGCAGTCATTATTTTGTAAAAAAAAAATATATGCTCCTGGAGAGATCCAAAGTTTGTTAACATCCGTAAAAAAAAGTGTTCCGAATTTGTGGATTTCAAGGGTCAAAGTTTTTCTTCAAAAACTTGATATAAAAGTTAAAATTTGCAGTTGTTCGATAACAGCATTCGAAAGATCGCAAGAAAAGCTTTCAAATGAAAGTAAAAGCGAATCATTGAGTTCAATTATCGATACGCTAAGATTTTTTGAGCATTGGCCGATCTGTAAACTGTTCCGAATATGAGGGATGGTTGAACTTCTTCGGTAAAATTGTTTCAACGTTATAGTTTTGCATTTCAATTTGATCAAAACTTGAAAAACAAGAAAATCTCAAGAAACTTATTTTCCCCATTAATTTAAAATCTATTCCCATTCAAAAATGATTCCACAAAATTTGATCAGAGAAGGTCAATTGCTCTGGACAAAATACTATCATACTCAGTACTTACTTATTCTTATTCGCCTGCAGCGTAACCTTGACCATCTCAAACGGATTCACGAGAATGGCCTCCGTCACTCCGGCACCCAATCCAGCCAGCGAGAACGTCTAAAAGCACGATTAAAGTACAATAAAGTCCCTTATTCAATTTTGCAAACCACCCTCACCAGCGGCGTCGGCTTGTCCGACCCAAACAGAAAGAACCGCTTGTACTGCTCGAAGGTCAGAAACTTGACCGCCCGCTTCGGCGTCTCCACCAACACCGGCGGTAAAATGCCCTTGTACAGCGAGAAGACGCCCTCCGCCTTGGCCATCTTGCGGATGCAATCGAACACTCCGTTGTAGTAGGTCTGGTGCCCAAAAAAGGAAAGAGTAGTTAATGGTCTTGACGGCCTTGCAACTTACGGCTGACGATGCTGCAGCGGCGCTTCCGGGACTGGCCTGCAGCTGGAGTCTCGTTTTGACCAGATCCAGTGGGTGCATGATGCAAACTTCTACGAAACCGGCCGATCCACCGGCACCGACTTGCATCGCCGCCTGACGCAGGAACTCTTTGAGGTCGTTGCCCATGTTTGAAGGAAGTTCTGAAAAGTTTCAGAGAATTCAATTGTGACCTGATTTAAGCGGACGATTTATTAAGTTTTGGACTGCGAGTGGTCACAAAGAAGGTCAAGCATGCGCGATAGACTTTATTGTCACGGCAATCAAAAGTCACGTCACGCACTTGATGAAAAGTAAAGGTGCTAATCTGGTGGAAGAAGAGCAAGAAACTTTATTTTTTGGAAGTCTTCTCAAGGTTTCTTCTTATCATTCAAGAGGCACTTTCTCCTGACTCAGCTGTTTCCAACCCAAAAACTTTAAAAATAACTCACCTTATTGCTGTCTAGACGACTTGCCGCTGAACCAATTTAATTGGGTCAATTTCTGCGAATTTAAAAGTTTGTTTTTGTTGCGACCTTCGCGCGCGCACGCTTCTTCAGAATTTCGCGAAGGAGGATATTTTCGTGCTGATTGCTCTCGCGCGACTGACCATCATCTGCTGCTGATGATGTTTACTTTTTTGTTTCGCCGTTCTTCTTTGTCTGATGATTCCTGTTTTTGTTTTTTGGACTGTCAAAAAACAGCTGATTGGGGAAACGCAAACTTTTGAGAGTTTGCGTTTGTGAGGATTTGTAAAAGAATAGGGTGTATCAAGATTTAGATTTTTACTTAAAAATAAATTCAAAGCATTCACTCAAAAATTCAGATATTCAAATTAAATAAAACAACAAATTTAAAAATTAAAGCTCCAAAATAATGTTATTTTTGAATTTTTTATCCTCTTGATAGTTTTTATCTTTAAATTTCAAATCAAAATTATTCGCTCTACAGCATTGCCTTGGCGTTCTCGATTGCGAGATTCCTACTTGAAACTAGGGGCCCGAATGCTTGATTGTTGAGGCAATTGCAAACCTCTTTTTACACCTTAGTTTCCATCCACCCCGGGATTCGAACTGACGACTTTTGAATTGTGAGTCCAACTGCCTACCAACGACTCCACCGAGGCAGGACCCAGGGAGACGACTCCTACACCTGGACTGAGCTATCGACCTAACACCTCTAGGTTAGACCGGGGCCAACATTTACTTCCCCATCCGACGGAAGACGTGATCAGACAAATTTCGTGTCAAAAAATGCCACCGGGACCTTCTGGGATCGAATCCAGGCCGACTGGGTGAGAGGCAACCACGCCTACCCCTACATACGGGTCCCGGCTTTAAATTTCATTATTTCTAAATATATTTTTTGAAATTTTGAAATTTCAAGATTTCTTATTTTCAAAATTTATTAAAAATTTGAGAATTTTTTAAATTATGAACTTCACCTTTTTTTCATTTAAGGCATTTCTGAAATCCGACAAAAAACAATGAAAAGCCACTTGGCTTTAAAAAAATATATTCTATAAAATAAAACAAAAAAAATTTGCTCGTTAAGTTTACTTATATGCATACATTTTTTGTTGCAGTTTTAGAGCATGCAACTTTTGTGTTTAGAATTATCACCTATATTTCAATGTCAAAATATTTTCCAATTCTTGACTTTTTTTTGATAAGGTCCTATAAACAAATGTAAACATTGAGTGTATCCCTTTCACACCTTATGTCAAAGTCCATCGGAGTAAGCGGGATACACTCAATGTTTACATTTGTTTATAGGACCTTATAAAAAAAAAGTCAAGAATTCAATGTTTAATTATATATTTCTGCAGATTCATTTCAATATTTTGAACCTGTTACACTCAACCCCCGGTAGTTGGTCACTTTTTCGTTTGACACTTTTTTAGTTTGTACCCCGTTGGTTGGTCAAAGTCAAACTAAAAAGTGACGAACTGTCACTTTTTATACGGCGCACACGCACACTATCAAAACAAACGTTCAGTAGTGTGTGTGAGCTCCGTGTAAAAGGGGTGTCAAACTAAAAAGTGACCCCGTTCGTTTGACAACAATTGATGTCAAACGATCGGGGTTTGAGTGTATTGAATGATCATTTTTCAATAGGCAATCAAACGTCAAAATTACCCCCCACTAGAGGGCGCTCAATCTTGGGGTGATGTTTTCATTATAACCTACAGCGAGTAAATTGGTTTGAAATTTGAAATTGTTTTATTTCATCATTAAATCGACATTAATAGCAAATTATACCATTTTCAGGTAAGAAATAAATAGCTTAATTGATATAAACGAAAATATTTTTGTGATGGCCGATTTAACCTGTTCATTATCTGATTCAAAATAAGGGAATATTTTAATCAACCAAAACCTAACTAATCAATTGAGAATGTAGATTATTCAAGTGGACAAATATTTTTTAAAGTCACTTCTACCATAAAAGCAAAGATCTGCTTGAAAAATGATAATTGGTTTGTTTTTAAAAATTAGCAATCTAACCTCATTCTCGCGTTTTCAATCCGGATCTCAGAATTTTCAATGAAAAAGGCAACTTAGCAAAAAAATCAAAAGGTCAGTCGATAGAACTTTTTATTTCTTACCTCCTGTTAACTTTATTTTATTCCAAAAGATCAATTTTCTTTTAAAAAACCTTAAAATAGTTTTCACTCCCCTTTGCACTTATCGCGCAAAAACGTAAACGTAACCTTGCACCAAAGTTCTCCTACTCGAATGTAGGTGGCGAATAGAGTTTTTAGCTTTGGTTTTGGGGGCCTATACTCATGTAACTCCTTCCTAAAAAGTGTAAGAGCTGTTGAAGTGACACTATACAAAGTCAATGTACACTAAAAAATGCGTACCAAACTTGTATTATTGCGGGCGTCAATAATTAGAGTTCACGCGCGGTGATACGACCGCAAGATAATGGTCGCATGACAGCCGCATGACAACCGCAGAACAAATTTTTGGCTGTTGTCAAAGGTTGCCATGAGTTTTCAACTGACTTTTTGGAAAATATTCAAAACAAACCAAGTTGACAGCCAAATCAACGCAGAATTTCAGTTCAACTTGCCGATTTTTACACTGCGGTAGTAAGGCGGCAATAATCTCCTGTCACTCACAGCGAAGGAGAAACGTGATTTTATCTCGCAATAAGCAATACCAAACATGCAAACAAAATTTACTTTTTATGATGATGGTATCTTGTAACCCAAGCCAAGTTGTGCTTGAAGATTTGCATCGAAAGTAGATATAGTATCGATATATCTATTTTCTAACACATTTTCGTAACAAGGCAACAGACTTAATATGACAGACACACACACACCCCAAGTAACCAAACAGCACTAAAACAAGTCAGATTGCAGCACTAGAAGCGCTTTACCAGCTGTGGCTTACAGCTAAGTTGTTTTGACATCTGCACTAAATGCGCTTTTACAGCTGATAAGCAACCGGATTTGGACTTTATATTTCTGATTTCCAGCTAGCCTCTACTGTTGTTGATCCAACCCTGCACAAAATGTCAAAAAAATGAGAGAAGTAAAAATGTTGCTCTCTCTCTCTTTTTCCTCTCCCTCTTCTGATCTATTTTTGGTTTGTTTACTACCACTTTACCGACTCAACTGGCCGAGTGGGGAAGAGCCGATTTTTTTGAGTGAAAGGTAAATGTTGAAGATGTGATGCCAGTAGCTTGAGGTTGCCGCCGTTGAGTGGAGTTTTCTGCGCCTTTATCCATTCGTCCAATTTGGAGGTGGCTTACCGCAGCTGTTTTCAAACCTACAAATGGTTGTACTTTGCGGGCTTGTTTGCGGGACCCAAATTGGGAGTTTACTAAGGTGGTTTACAAAGACGGCAACCACCGGGAATCGTAAGAGAGTAAAAACACTTCAAAGCATTATGATTCACACGGGGAATTTTAAAGAAAGCAATTGCCATTTGTCACCGTAGTGGCCAAAAAAGCCAACCTGCAAAAATGCCTTTAGAAGTAATCATTTAGTCATCTTTGATTTAGTTTTCCTCAAAGAAAAGGTTCAACCGAGGGTTCAACCATTCATTTATTTTCTTCTCAAAAGATTAAAAACATCATAAGCATAAAACTACGATGAATCTCCGCCATCGACTGACAGCCGTTTTCTCCGCTGGTTTGTTGTGGTCGTACTGGTTAAACGAATGAGCGAGCAAGAGATATTTTTATTTTCGTTCGTTTGCCAGTAAAATGGGGAAAAATGTAGCAGTGTTGCTAGGAGCAGCATCAAAACTGCTGCATATCAGCTAATACTACAGCAGTTGTTTTAGAGCTGATTTGTTTTCATCCTATCTGTTTTATGACTGATTAGCTGTAGAAAGCTGATAAACAGCACCTTTATGATTTCTCTTAGTGCTGGGTGGTTACTTGGGAAGGCAATAGACTTAATATGTATTGTAAATTAAGTGTTTAAAAAAGATTAATCTAAAAAAATATATATTTTCAAAACTATCCCTATGTATTAGCTAGAGTGATTTATGATCCACCTTGTAAGCGGTAGATCGGGGTTCAAATCCCGGCTTGGACCAACACAACTGGTGATCTTTTCCCTTCTGAGCAACTCTCTACGAAATCGATCTAATTTATTACTTTAAATTTTTGTATTTTTTAAACTTTTTTGATGTCTCCGGTATGCCCAAAGAAGCCATTTTGCATCATTAGTTTATCCATATAATTTTCCATACAAATTTGGCAGCTGTCCATACAAAAATGATATATGAAAACTCAAAAATCTGTATCTTTTGAAGGAATTTTTTGATCGATGTGGTGTCTTCCGCAAAGTTGTACACTCAAAATCAGAAGTATCCCTCAAAAGGATACTTTCTATCCTTTTTTCAAGTTCACCCGGCGTCACCCTTTCAAAAGGGTATGTCAAAATCAGTACATTTTCGATACCCTTTTAAAAGGGTGACGACGGGTGAACTTGAAAAAAGGATACTTTTGACTTTGAGTGTAGGTATGGATAAGGACTACACTGAAAAAATGATACACAGTAAAAAAAAATTGGTGATTTTTAATTTCACTTTTTGTCACTAAAACTTTATTTGCAAAAAACACTATTTTTATTTTTTTCATCTTCTGATATGTTTTAGAAGACATCAAATGCCAACTTTTCTGAAATTTCCAAAATGGACAAAAAATCTTTGACCGAGTTATGAATTTTTGAATCAATACTGTTTTTTTTAAATCAAAATATTGGTAGCAAAAAAAATTTCAACTTTATTTTTCGATAAAATCGAATTTGCAATTGAAAAGTACTTTAGTGAAATTATAATAAAGTACACCGTTTTCAAGTCATAGCAATCTTTAGGTAACTTTTTTGAAAATAGTCGCAGTTATTCATTTTTTTAAATTAGTGCCCATGAAATTTCTCTATATTTTGCTTTTTTGAACTTTGTTGATACGACCCTTAGTTGCTGAGATATTGCCATGACGTAATATTGAATGTTTGGCCCTTTTGAAATGTTAGTCTTGATTTTTTTTTGAAAATATTGTTTTCGAAAAGATCGATTGATGTATTGTGGTTTCAGAAATAAATCGAATTTTCGCGGCAACTTATCTGACACTACGCTCCGCAAACTGATCAACTCTAATTCTGAGTGCAACGGGATGTTGTGTTGAACGCGAGGACGTCACTGAAAAAAACATTTCATCGCTCTGGCACCAAACCGAAACGAGCGATTTCCACTCTCGACGCACTTTTTCTCTCCGCATTTTGTGTCTAACTAAAAAGTATCAGTGTTTGCATGTTACCGTCGGAGGTTTTGGATGATGATGTTGACCATTTATGCAAGTAAAAATTGTACATATTTCATTTTGTTTTTTTTTGAACTAGCCAAAAACCACCGACATAAATTTTCGTCAATCAAGATGGAGGAATAACAACAAACTTGAATTACACACTGATTGAATAATACCAAATCAAGCTTGACAGAAAAAGGCGGAGAGAAAAATAGTGAAAATCGCTCGTTTCGATTTAGTGCCAGAGCGACAATATTGACCGGTATTTTTTATATCATTTTTTTAAAGAAAAACTTTGACGGATGTAAACAAACTTTGAATCTCACCAGGAGTACATATTTTTACCAAAATAATGACTTAACACCACGCTTCACACCAAGGGGGTGGTCATTTGAAATTTATGGCATATATTTGCGAAAGTCGCTACATTATTTGCTACAGTAGATGGAATCTAGATTGCTCGTTCCACTCTGATAAACTGTTATTGTTCAGTTTGCTGCAGATAAACAAACATGCCAAAATGTTTTCATTTCTGTTGACTTCTCCACGCGCTACAGATTTCTGCATGCAACTTTTCCGCAGCACGCGCCAATCCTAAATCTTTCACCCTTCCCTGCCAAACGCACACCGTTCTCTGCGTTCCTCTTCGCGCCGCTGTCAAACAACTGTCAAATCACGCGAACAAGAGCAAGAAACAGTCTGCGAGTTCGTAAAGTGGATAGAAGTAGGAAAAAAAAAGTTGCCGTCGCGTTTCTCTCTCGGGTTTCGAACCAGAAAATTCAGCTCGAAATCAAGCCCCGATTCCGGCCCGGAACTCGGCAACGGTGCGTGGACGGTGTTGGCCGTGCCGCGGGGACCGGTTTGGCGCGCGCGGAACCGCGGAAGCAGTGAAATTCGACGCGTTTTTAGGGGGTTGAAAAAGTTGCAGTTTTTGCTTTTTTCCTTTTTTTGCTGTGTGTGTGGTTTGTCCTCCATCACGGCCTACTGAGTTGTGTGTCCGTCCGTCCCCCCTGTCCGAGTAAGAAGAAGGCAAGATCTGGGGGGCTCTCGCGGAGGAAAGTTTTTCGCTGACTGCAGCAGCAGCAGCCCCAACACGACGACGACGACGGAGGTGGCCCCTTGGCCAGGCCAGGCAGCCAGTTTTGCGTAGCCCCAAAGCAGAGGCACAGAGAGAAGAGAGGAGGAAAAATGATTTGAAAGTTTTTTTGTTGTTGTTGTTTTAATTTGCTGGCTTGCTCGTGTGAAATTGGACACATTTCGGAATCGGGTTTCGTAAGAAGGTTCTGGCCCGTGCAGCAGCAAAGCAAGCACTCCGCGGTTGTTCCGGATTGGTGAATCCGTGCAACAGGAGAAGGAAGAAGAGTAGCAGATCGGAGAGGGAAGGTTCTCTCGAATTATGAAATGAACCTTCGGCAATGGGGTCGCAAACCTTGGAAATCCTGCGACAAGGAGTGCTGGCCAGTTTGACCGGCGGGTGGTTCTACGACGTGCACCAGAATGTGTTCTGCAATGCGGTCCACCTGTACATCTGGCTGTTTCTGCTGTTCCTGCCGTTCATCATCTATATGGTGAGTGTTCCGACGAAGGGGATTGAATTGTTTGGTTTCACAGCTGGGAGGGTTATTTTCTTTACTCAGCAAAACACCAGCTGCAATTTGATGCTGATTGCAAAGTTGCTTATCTGGATTGTTCATAATCTCAAGATTATTTAATTCATTTTATTTAAAAACTTGTCTTATTCTAAAACTAAATCAAAATCTCAATTTTTTTTATGTATATCTTATTAAACATCACCACACAAATGTTCGCATTTGTGATAAGCTAATTAGAGGAATACTATCCGGTGTAACATTGTTTATAAACAATATTTGCGATAAGCGAGTTGGACTCATACAGCGAAGTCAGGACTGATGAGTCACATGCTTTGTTTACCTGAATTCGGCCAGGGACGGAAATCTCGTGAATAATATAGTCAAATATTTTGCAATCGCAATGCCTTGAGCACGGAGATTACTTCTTTTGCAAAACAGAAGTATTTTTCATGGCTAAATATTAAAGGCTAAAGTTATAACAATGTTTTGTAACCTTTTTGTTGAGAGTTTTTTTATGTTTGTTTTTATGTTTTGAAAAATGTCAGTTTATCTATCTTCTTCTATATATATAAAAAATTTCGACGGTTTTGTTCGAACGCGAATCAGTTCAATACGGAGCGTCGGATCGAGGTGCTTTTTGTTGCGTTGGGTTCGTATAAGTCCAAGGAAGGTTCTTAAGCTAATTAATTGACACTTTGGCCACTCTGGAACCGATTCCGGAGCATCGGCAAGTTGAATGGAGAAAGTTACGTAAAATCATATTTTGATCACAGGAGGCTGAATAGGCAAAAAATCAAAAAACGTCAACAAACGAAAAAAAGGCAGAACGAAGTTTGTCGGGTAAGGCTTGTGTTACATATATATTTAAAGCAGATTTCTAACAATACTTTCAACATGTTTTAAACCGCTTTTTCAAACTTTGTATGTTTTCAAATTGGCAACATTCGCCATAAATTAATAAAATTCTAGAGATTTTCTATCAAACAGACAGCAACGAGCTCTAAAATCTGTTTTTTTCCTTAAAAAAAGGTGGAAAAGCAGTCATCGCACATATTCGAAACACCCACAAACGTCGAACACTATTGTGGTAATTTATCAATAGCATGCAAAATGCAACTTTTCTTTCTAATCTGCTATTTTAAGGATCTTGTTCAGGCCCTCTTGGCAGTGCCATACTATAGGTAGTTCTTTTGAAGCAAATTACTGCATTTCAAGACTTTTTTTTCATCAAAAGCAGTATAACACTTTCCCCAAACTGTCTGTTCCATAATCGTGGAATGTTATTGTGCCTCCTGCAATTGTGAAATATCTGAATTTAACTGAGCAGTTCTCTACGAAATCGATCTTTTATTTTTGAATTTTAATTTTTGTATTTTTTAATCCGGCTGAAACTTTTATGATGCTTTCGGTATGCCCAAAGAAACTATTTTGCATCATTAGTTTGTCCATACAAAAATGATTTATGAAAATTTAAAAATCTGTATCTTTTGAAGGAATTTTCTGATCGATTTGGTGTCTTCGGCAAAGTTGTAGGTATGGATAAGGACTACACTGAAAAAAAACAAATGATACACGGTAAAATAATTGGTGATTTTTTATTTAATTTTTTGTCACTAAAACATGATTTGCGAAAAAAATATATATTTTTAATTTTGTTATACCTTTCTTTAGTACCCTGGGCTTTGTCATAATGAGTGTCATAGGTTTGATGCTTGTTTGGCAAAGAGTATGATTCAGATTATGATTGTATCGACCATTGTTGCGAATCGAGGATCTACTGGAATTCTGACGATCAAATGGTCGTCTCTATTTCAATTCACGACTTGTAAAATATGAACTGTTATTCATTTTTTTTTTTTGTTTTTTAAAAGAAGCCAGACAGGTTTTAAAAGAAACGTTTTTTGGCTATTAATTAAAATGTCGGGGATTTGAGATAAGAGTAGCTTTCGGATAGGTTGCTTTAAATCTTGTATTCAATTCAAGTTAGGTAGTTATCCGCAAATTAATATTTGAACTTTTATGAATAATTGAACATTTTGGACTTATGAATAACACACAACTGTGCATTTATCCTAGAGTCAGATCCATGCAGCGTCAGTGTTTATTTGGTCGAAGTGTACTAATTTATTGGCAGATCTGGTTCTAGTTGTAATGTACGACAAGACTACTGACGGACGTGACAGGACGAGGGCCCAGTTTAGAGGTTTCGACATCAACGATGTGCGGCTGGATCACCCTCCCAAAAAAAAAAAAAAAAAAATCAAATGAAGTCGAACGTTAAAGTTTTGAGTATTTATATTTTGAAACATACTAATTTTAAAATTCAGGACCTACTAGACGGCTTCTTTGTGACGCCGGACAAGCAGACGTTACCGGTGCTGATCTCTTCATGCTTCCCGATTTATACGCTCTTGCTTGCGCGCTTTCGTACCTGCCGGAACAAAACAGATCAATTCCAAGCTCTCAGTGAGCTGATGATGAAGTACATCTACAACGGATAAGCTGTCTTGTGTAGCGAAATTTTTCAACATGAATAGACGAAACAAGTTGTGATCTAGTTCTGAGCTTTTCTATTTCTATCCTTTTCCTTAGCAAATTTTGAAGGTAATTCGATTTTTTCCTTCACTTTGAAAAACTTTTTTTTAGAATATCCAATTAAATCGAAATGAACTGTAGTACAAATCATAATGGAAAGGAACTCCAAAACTCTATAAGATTCTAAGAAATACGAAATTGTTTATTGATTATCTAATAAAACTAATTAAATTGAATTTAGTTGATTTTTAGGCAGGTGCTACAGCATGCAAAAATCCACACACTTGACAGAAAACGTTCCGTTATCGCTCCGGGTAGAGTGGGTTCCGTTTTCACTTTCGCTTCCCACAACAGGTCCTCATACTCCTCCCTCACCCATCCCATGTTTTCCCAGTCAGTGTCCAAATCGTTCCAGTTGCCAAAGAGGCTGCGTGCCGCTGCTGCTTGCCTGACAAAACCAGCTTGTCCTGACCGGGAAGCAAGAGTCTCGCGCAACCCCCTCGCGAAACTGCTTAAGTATCTCTTTACGTGCATTTATGGTAGGGTGGGTGGTCCTATACTAGACCAATTCTTTAGTGTTCGCAAGTTTGAGTTTACATTCACCAGTTTTCAACTAACCTGAGTTTTTTAAGCTCTTATTAGGAACAGTTACCCTAAACTTACTTTTACAACGTCTTCGTCATCACCTGATGATGGCCACCACACCGCGGTTGGTTGGTGAATGTGCATCGAGTAAAGTGCATTTCCCACTAATGCTTTGGGCTTAGCAGAGAGTGAGCGTTGCGTTACAAACTGCTTCGTTTAGAAGTTTCCCATTCATTTCGAACCGCTTACTAGCTAATAATTATTAAAGTGTGTCTGTTTTGCCTTCAACCGGTTGGTTGGTGGTTTACCCGAGAAATGCACAACAATTCTTGACTTTTTTTTGATAAGGTCCTATAAACAAATGTAAACATTGAGTGTATCCCGCTTACTCCGATGGACTTTGACATAAGGTGTGAAAGGGATACACTCAATGTTTACATTTGTTTATAGGACCTTATCAAAAAAAAGTCAAGAATTACAACACAACAGTCAGTGCCAAGTGCATCATCATGTATGCGGGAGGTTGCGGCGGCCGCCAGCACAAATATGCTGTTCTGCTTGGGTTGGCCTAATTTTCTGGGCTTAATTCGATTGTCTCTCCATGATTGACACAAATGGGTTGCGTGGAGTGGGGGTATCGTTTCTTGCACACTCCAGGCCAAGATCTTAGCTGGACTGGTGCGTTGTAACAGTTTGAAAAACTGATGAAAGTGAAGAATTTGAAGGTCGTAGATGGTGTCATTCACTCTTGGGGCAATGACTGTCAATGATGGTTCTGAATTAAGGGTCCAGACATAGTAAATTGAAATGAAAAAAAAAATCACGGTTTGTGAAATGCTTCTACAAACAACATACTATTTCTGGACCCTAAATTCAGAACCATCATTGACAGTCATTCCCCCAAGAGTGAGAGACACCATTAAAATCAAATTGTTCGCTCTACAGCATTGCCTTGGCGTTCTCGATTGCGAGATTCCTACTCGAAACTAGGTGTTCGAAGGCTTGAGATTGTTGAGGGAATTGCAAACCTCTTTTTACACCTAAGCTTCCAACCACCCCGGGATTCGAACTGACGACCTTTGGATTGTGAGTCCAACTGCTTACCAGCGACTCCACCGAGGCAGGGTCCAGGAAGACGACTCCTACACCTGGACTGAGCTAACGACCTAACCTATAGGTTAGACCAACATTTACTTCCCTGTCCGACGGAAGGCGTGACAAATCTCGTCTCGAAAAATGCCACCGGGACCGTCTGGGATCCAAGAGTCCCGGCTTAAACAAGCTTAAACGTAATAGAGTATTTGCAAAACATTTTAAACTTTGTATTTTAAATTTTAAAATTCAATTTAAAATGGAAATAATTGTTTTAACTTCCAGAGTGGCCACTCAAGCTGGGAAATCGGGAAAAAGTCGGGAATTTGTGTGAATATTATTTTCCAGCTCTTGATTAATTTTGTAATATTTTGTACAATTTTCAAATTAAATTCACTCAATTCTTCTTTAGTAACTTAAGGTTCCTTTCACTTTTTCAATCTGTTTGAGATAAAAAGACAATATTTAAGACTTTAAAATTCTAATAAATATTGGATGCATCTGACACAGGTTGTTATGATTTTTTGATGAATCATAAGTTATTTTTTTATTCTTATTTATCAAACAAGAGGTAACATCTAACATAAAACAACAACAAAGTTGATGAAAAACTAATAAAAAAAATTGAGCCTAATTCTAACGATTATGGCCAGCGTAAAGTTATGATCTCGAGCAGGGGTAATAACAAATTTTGGTATTACTTTTGTAAATTACAGCGACCAAAATGTGCCCTTGGTTGCCCTGTAGTAGATGGTAAAATACCATGAAATCATACCAAAGTCTTGTATGTGGAAGGGCACAACAATACCAAACCATGTTATTCCAAGAGTAAAATGATACCTCACAATAAAACCATTTCAATACCAAGTTGAGGTCTTCTGGATTTTTGAACATTGCTTGAATACCAAAACTTGTTATTGCCATGGTTTAATTTTTAGGTATTCCCGCGCCCTTGGAAAATCAGATTTTGGTATTCCTGTGGTCTTCCACATACATGATTTTGGTATGATTTCATGGATTTTTACCATCTATTACTGGGCAATCAAGAGCACATTTTAGTCGCTGGTATCTGCACAAGTAATACCAAAATTTGTTATTTTCATGTCATTTTTTAATGCAGCAGTTGCAGTTAGTGAAAAACTCACCTCACCTACTCACCTGATTATTCCATGTTGTTATTAGTGATATTTTTCACCACATCGAATACATTTGTCATTGATGAACGGCTTATGCTTGAAGTTCTTGAAGCTTCTTAAAAATAACAAGATTGAAAAATAAATGTTATTAAAATGAAACAGGATTGAATTTCACAAAAACTCGTTTTTCAAAGTATTTGGTTATCCCAACTAAGAGAAATTACAACGATTTTACAAATTTTCTTAGCGGTTACATTTAAAAAAAAATAAGCTTTAAGGTGGTAGATGGTATCTTTCCCTTTTAGGGCAATGATGGTTCTCAATTCAGGGTCCAAAAATAGTAAATTGAAATGAAAAAATAATCACTATTTGTAAAATGCTTCTACAAACAACACAAAGAAAAGCTTTTTTTGATTGAAACATTCTGAATCAAGATTTAAATGTTTTTCTAAAACAAACATGGCCGCCAAATGGCCGATTGGGGATGATGCCTTCCAGAGCCTTAACATTTTCGGGTTTCAAGTCATTTTAGCGCAAAATTTATTATCTTGTCAAAAATGGTCAAAGGTTTCCCATAGTTCCAGAAGAATTTGATAAAACACTTTAATACCAAAAAAATACCAAAATGTGGTGTCCGATCATTGACAAATTGTGCAATTTTGCAATATCAAAACAATACCTTAAATTGGTATGATACCACATTTTGCTCTTGCATAATCCTTAAGACAAATTTTAAAGGGTTCAGGAATACCAACATTTAGTACTGATACCAGAAAAAGGTATTATTACGCACTTCCCTTGTTATTTACCCATGCTCGGGATATTCTGTTTCATTTAGTCACATTGATTGAATATTTGAAAAAAGATTCCAACTTGAATTTGGCAATGTAAAGGACTTAGTCGGATTTTGTAATGACAATTTTCTTAATGCTTATAGTAATTACAGAGGATCTTATGTGTAAATGTTAGTGGGAGGGGAGCCGATTAAACATTGAATCATTGATTTAAAATAAAATGAAATTAGGAACACAATTTTCAATTCAGTTATCTTTTACTATTTGCCATTGCCAGTTGATAGAAGTATCAAAAACTATACGTTTGCTAATTTTAAAAAGAAACATTGAAATCAGAAATATTGTTAAGCTTTCGGTTATTTTTCAAAGACAAATTGTTTATGTTTCTTCTTTGAACACTAGCGTGCACAGGGTGGAGCAAAAACGGGCAGCTGCCCCTCCATCCTCTGAAATTTGTTCTAAATTTGATAAGGGGGTTTCCATAAACGCCCGTATTATTGCCCCACCATCTTCGAGGAGCTATTCACGCTAGTGATTCTGAATCAAAATTATGAGTGCTTATCCGAAGGTCTTTAGTATGACCCCTTAACTTCTCTAAAGTGATTAAGAAGTTTTAAATCCAAGATGTCAGTCAAAATGGCGGTGCTGAAATATTGAATAGGCAATCAACCATTAAAATTTTCCTAAAATCGGGTCGCAGAACTCGAATTTGATGTCAAAAATAAGAAAATAAAAAAATACTAAAAAAATTGTCCGTGATTTGATTATCCGAAGTCCTATACAAACCTTCGGATAATCGAAGCTTCGGATAATCGAGTCTGGACTTAAGCATTTTTTTAAGGTATTGTTGTTAAGGTTCTGTTTTTAACGAAAATTATTAACCCCTCAAAGCTCATGTGATACTTTGTCGGAGACGCAGCTGATTTAGCGATCTTCATCACTCAAGTATCGGACTAACATTCCCATCCACTTCCCCGTGTCTTACCACTGGTCGTGACCGGCGTCGTTATTGATCAGCATGATAGGGGACCATCCACAAACCACTTGGACTTTTTTTTTTGAATTATCACCCACCCCCTCCCCCTCCTAATGGGCAATTGTCCATACAAAAAAAATCTTGTTTGTATGGAGCGTGGACACTCGCTAACCCCTCCCCCCGCACCAAGTGTCCTCGTGGTTTATGGATGGTCCCTAGGGACCTTTGAAAATTAAGATGGGGTGATGATTGGTTCCAACTTTTCATCTGTGGTCCACGGAGCAATTTTTGGGGGGGTCCTGGTCAAAAACGAAGTAGCATGTACGGGTAGACACCAATGCTATGCAAAAATTACCAATAGTTAGTTTTTTTTAATTCATTTAGATTTTTTTTAATGTTGATATTGACTTTTTATAAAGATTTTTTGTTTTAAATCATCCTTTGGATAAGAAATGCGTATTAATTGAGTTTCGGGAAATTTCCCGACTCGGGAATTTGAAAAAAAAAAAAGAGATTGAAATTGAGTGGTCACCCTGGTGACTTCCTGATAGGCATGTATAATTCTTTTTTAAAAAAAACGAGGTTTTATTGATATTGAGTTTGGCCAGTTTTATGAAAATTAAAAATCTCAGGATTTATGGAAATTATGGTTTTGGATTGCAAAATTATCAAAAAAACGGTTCAAAAAACAACAAAAACATAATACTTTTAACAAATTTAAAATTCCATTTGGTGTCGGGAAAAAAACAGAGAGTTTTAAAATCATATTGAAATCGGAGATTGGTACTAAAAAGGATAATTTACGGGAAAAAAAACGAAACTATTGGCACTACGCCCCCCGGGGCATGGCCTTCCTCTAACGTGGGATTTCTGCTCCAGCGCCTCTGACGAGACAGGAGAAACCGGGACCGACGTTTACGGGATAAATCCCATTTAAAATATGAAGGCACTGAATGTCCGCATTTTTGTAAAACTCTAGTAATGATAAAACATAAACGGCCAGGCCTACCGGCGGAATGTTCACCGCTAAGATGATACTTTGAATTTTTTGTAAGTTTGAGCACGAATGTTTAAATCATAATAAAATCTGATACTTTTCAATTTATTCATGATTTCTTATTAAATCACAATTCTAACAACTATTTCTTTCTCCTTTCCCCCCCCCTTCTCCAAACAGTACTTCCCCACGACGGTGCTGGTATGGAGCGTGTACTGCGTGCTGATCGCCCTCATCATCAGCTTCTTCAAGTTTGTGAACGTGGCGCTGCACCGGATGTACGACCGAGCGCGCACCATGTCCGATACGAACCTGAAGAAGCCGGGCGCGGGGGGTGGAGGCGGCGGCAAGTCTGGGACCAACAATGGTGGCGGTGGCGGAAATGGTCGCGAAACTTCCGGGTGAGTGCTGAATTACGCTTGTTGGTGGAAATGGATTTTAATTTGGTTTGTGTGTTGTTTTTAGGGAGGACGACACCGGCATCGAGATGCAGATTCTCGGCACGGTGGAGGTCGTGGAGACACCGCCGGTGGACATGTCGTCGCGGACTTCGGTGGAGCGGCACAGTGACGAGATTAGCTGCGCCAACAGTGCCATGTCGATTGATTATGGGGGCGGTGGTGGTGGTGGGGAGAATGGGAAGGAGATGCTGACGAGTACGATCGACTTGAAGGTGGATGTGCATCGGAAGAATAGTAGCGAGTCGAGTGACGGGAGTAATGGGGGGATTGGGGAGGAGGGAGGAGGTGCGAAAGCGTTGGCGTCGACGGTACAAACCCACTCGGCGGAGATTTGCAGCAGTAGTGGAGGAGGGGGGATGGGAGGGGGGACGCATAAGCGATCGTTGAGTACGCCAAATCAGGATACGAAGGACGATGGGGTGGGGGAAGAGGGTGCTGTTGGAGGTTCGGCGGCGACGGTGGAGACGCAGCAGTCGAAAGATGGTGGAAAGAAGAGTGCCACGTTGCGACGTCATCAGTACAAGTCGAAGCGGAAACAGCGGTTTATGAACAGTCAGCTGCAGCGTCAGATCTCGCTGGACTCGGAGAAGATCGGGATGGGGATCGTGTTTGCGGACGAGGGAGGTCCTTCGGGGACGCAGGGACTGCATCGACACCTCAGTTCGGACGATCAGAACCAGAACAAGTCGAACACGTCGCTGTTTAATCACCACCATTACCATCATCACCTGCTGGCGCTGCAGAACCTCGATCCGGACATGTACATGGACCATAGCTATACCAAGTCGGCGGTTCAGCTCGCGGTCGAGAACATCCCGGGGGAGACGACGAGCAAGATCTACCTGCTGCAGCAGTCGACGCCGATTCGACGGGACTCGAACAGCACCATGTCGGCGATCCAGCTGCCAACGATCGTGGGGAACTCCTCCGGAGGAACCGTAACCTCTTCCAGCAAGAACCGCCGCCATTCGAATGCCAACGCTAGTGCCGCTGCCGCCGGAGTTCGGCCACTGCCACGCTCGCTGACCTCGGTGCGACGCATCAAAAGTGCTGCCCTGGAAACGACCTGCAGTCCGTCGTCGATCTCCAACCTCCAAGCGCCAACCCATCCAAACAGTGTCGAAGTGATCGGCGGCCAAACGCTGCGCAACCCGCAGCACACGGTAATCCCGCCGCCCAGCAAATGCCTCTCGCGAAACCCTCACCTGAACCTCTTCCCGAAACCAAACGGCGGAAGCACCAGCACCGGAGTGCCCGTCGGCGCCATCGAACCGGTCTACCCGATCGCCGAGCAAGCCGACGAAAGCACGCCGGTCAAAACGACGACCGCAGCGACTTCGGAAGCCGTTGACGAGCAGGACACCGAGTCCGACCTGGACCAACCGGCCACGCTCCAATCGACGGAATCCTCCGACACGGACGACGGCGGCCAAGACGAGGACGAAGACGACGGAATCGACCGGCTTCGCGGTGGCGTCAGCGAAGACGAAAGCAGTGGCGTCCACACGATCCACGTCCATCGACATCACCACCACCATCATCACCATCGGCATCTTCCCGGCGGCGGCAGTCGCCAAGTCTCGCAGCAGTCGACGACGCAGGACGCGGACGACCCCGGCACCGAATCAGACCCGGACCAACCGGCGATGCTGCAATCGACGGACTCGGACACGGAAAACAACGCCGGCTCGCGATCGCCACTGTTGGAACCGCGATCGAGAGGCGCCAGCGGCGCAGCTCCGCTCGTAATCGTCGAGGCGAAAAATCCCGCGTGTATCATCCCAGCGTCCAGTACGGTCGAGGCGGGAATCGCCTCGATGCGCCTCTCCAAGTCGGCGGACAAGATGAAAAAGTCCGCAACGGTGGAGGATTCGCCCGATCGGAACGGGGGACCTTCGTCGAGCGATTGGGAGCAGGCGAGCGCCAGCTCCAAGGATCAGCTCATTACGAGCGCAACGAAGGAGTCGAAGGTTACGCCGGTTGACGCCGTGCCCGGGACGAGCAAGGAGAAGTGGTTCGAGTACGCTGGAGTTGACGAAGCGGAGAAGAAGGAGTCGTCGGAGACGACGGCGGCTGTGGCGATTACGAGGAATCTAGGGGCGATCCCGAAGACGTCTTCAAGTAGGATCACCAGCCGAAGGCTGAGCGCGGAGGAGAACTACCCGAGCACGAGTAGTAAAATCTACAATCGAACGCTCTCCCAACGATTGTCCGCGGAGCGCATTCCGGAAAACGCAACGGCAGCGCCGTTGATCACCTTCCTCAACTACCGCTCGGAGGTCCCAATCCCGCCCATCTACCTGCCCGGAAACAGCTCGCTCTCCGAGCAGCAAGCCTCAAGCTTCACGTCCTTTCGCCGCCCAACGGCGTACGGTTCGGACCGTAGCTACCGGCAGTTCCAGTGCCGGCTGCGAATGTCCCGCAGCAAACATCCGGTAGTGTCGATGGAACCCAACAGTGGCGGCGGCGGCGGTCCCGTGGCGGGCCCCAGCAGCCGCGATGACGACAACAATAACTGCAACTTTTGCCTGGACTCGATCGACGGCCCGACGACGACCACTTCGAGCCGAAGCGTCGGCGGATCGAGTTCGACCTTTCACGACCCGACCGAGGTGCCTTTAAATTTCTTCGTGGACGAACAGGAACGGTGGGTTCAGTACGCCACGATCGAGAACGTGATCAAGGAGCGGATGGCGATGAGTCGCGGCGGCGGCGGCATCGCTGGACCTTCCGGAGTGGACGCCAACAACGCGTCGATCAACTCGTCCGGCATCGACAAAGCGATGGCTCCGACCGAGTACAGCCTGTCATCGGCGCAGAGTGCGATCGACGTGGTGCCACGATCGATGTTCGGCGAGCCGCAGATCCGCCCCAAGCGGTACTACAAGTTCCCCGTGAATCTGCTCTGCTTCAAGGAGTTCAACATCTCGATGAACCGATTGCAGCTGCTGGCCCTGTTCGATCGCGACACCAACTGGTTCCAGGTGATCCTCGCGATCCTCCTGTGCACGATGGTTTCGCTGCTCGGCGCTACCGTGCTGTACCTGAAGTTCTACGAAGATCTGTACGCGTTCATCTTTTGCTTCGTGATCGCCGGCAGCCAGTACTCGCTGCTCAAAAGCGTCCAACCGGACGCGGCCTCTCCCATCCACGGCTTCAACAAGACGGTCACCTACTCCAGACCGATCTACTTCTGCCTGTGCTCATCGCTGCTCCTAACCGCCCATCACATGCTTCGAGAGTACCAAATTGCCCCCGACCCAGTCGCCGCCCACTTTAAACTGTTTGGCTTCCAGCTTTCGATCATCGAATTCCTCCAGTGCACCCAGAGCGTCCTCTCCGTCGTGATCCTGCTGTTCCCATTCCTCTTCAGCCTCGGCCTCTTCCCCCAAATCAACACCTTCGCGATGTACTTCCTCGAGCAGATCGACATGCACATCTTCGGAAGCAACGCCGCCTGCAGCCTCCTCTCTTCCTTCCTCTCCGTGCTCCGATCCTTCCTAGCCTGCACCCTCCTGTACGGACCCGCCTACGGAGGCCTCTCCGAAACCGGCACCCAGCACGTACTCTTCTCCATGTTCTGCGCCTTCCTCATCACCGTATCCTACCACTTGTCCCGCTGCGCCAGCGACTTCACCTACATCTGGGCCGTCATCAAATCAAGCCTCATCATCCACCCCGATTACGACGACAGCACCAGCAAGGAAGACTCCAAAATGTCCACCGACTCCGAGGACAAATCGTCCAGCGGCGGCGACAACCGCTCCAGCGACGAAATCCACCCAAAAGACGTCGACGAAGAGGCGAACCGCGAAAGCACCAAGGAACTCGACGATCCGCTCCCCAAAAAGCTCCAGTTCACCGTCACTGCCCGGCTCAAAAACGACGCCGTCGTCTGCGTCGTCCTCTCACTAATAATCTTCAGTCTGCACTGCAGCACCGTCTTCACCGTACTCCAGCCGAACATCAACGTCGTGCTGCGAACCGGCGCCTGCGTCCTCGGCTTCCTCATCCACTACATCGTGCCGCAGCTGCGCAAACATCTGCCCTGGCTGTGCATCGCCAAGCCGCTCCTGAAGGCGAAGGAGTTTGGTCAGTTCGAGGTGCAGAACCTGTCCAAGATCATGTGGTTCGAGCGGATGTACGTGGGGCTGTGCTTCTTCGAGCGCAACATTCTGTACCCGTTGATCTTTCTGAGTGCGCTGACGGCCGACTCGGGCGAGATTGTCGCCAAGTACGGGCTGTCCGTGGGGACGATGCTGGTGGTGGTGAGCGGGCTCAAGTGTGAGTATTTGACAAAGTAGTAGTTATTAAGTGATCGTAAAAAATAACCTTCCGTGTTATGGCAGATTCGAAAATATCATTAAACTTCTCTTAGGGTGCATTTTCATAACTCCAGAATTCATGTTCTTGAATTCATGTTACCGGTTCAATTTTGACATGAATTATTTTTAAGCAATTTTCCGTTTATTTTCGACGAGGTAACTCGGAAATATGCTTGCTTACGTGAAACAAGATGACTAACATATTTATTTCAAAAATTCGTAGTAAAACTCTTGAAAAAAATGATGTTAAAAACTCGAGGTGAGTGGGACAAAAATTGAATTATTGTTCGACAATAAATCAATTCTTGTCGTGCAAGAATAAGTTTATAGCGAACAAAAATGTGTGCTATAATTCGGTTTGACAGATGTTTGTGTACATTTTCATTATTATTTTTGTCGATTCGTTTTGATTCAACATATTTTGGTGGCTGGAACATCGCATCTTTCACGGCTAGTTTCCGGTTCTGGCTGGCCGTTTTCATCTTTTGCACGGTGGTCAACTTTTTGTAATCCTGCGGCTTTTAGACGCCGTTTCGGTCATCGGCGAGCGCGTCAGGATAGCCGCCGTAGAGGCCGCGGTAGAGGTGAAGGCGATTGCCCAGGGGACGAAATCGTGGTTGGGCTACTCGGCAAAGAGTTGGCCGATGGCCATGAAAATGCCGGCGGCGTAGCTGACCGAGTTGGACAGACTAAGCTGGATTGTTTGACATCGTTCGTTGGTTTCGAGGGCAAAAGCAAGTTCAACGGTTCCGGTCTCCGGAATAAAGTTTTATTTTTCTGGCCGCCTTGCAGTCCGCAATGCACAATTCTTTCCTTTCGTAGTACAAGTTACACGTGTCCGGGCCGCTCGGCGGGGCAGATATAAATTACCGTTTTTAACCAGATTTTTCTATAATATGGTGAACCGAAAAATTATGCTTCCAATAACCAGATAAGTTTCTCATGCCAGCCGGAAGTGATGTTTTCTTTTTCTTTTCTCGTGTTAAAGATGCAAGATTAGTCAAAGCCTCCGAAAAATAATAATGATTTATTTTCCTCTAGCCACACTGGACACCGGTAATTATCTAGGCGTTGAGGCTGCAATTTCTTATTTTTGGCCCAATTGTGGTCACATGAAGTGCAGGCTCTCTCATCACCTTACAAAGGTGTAAAAAGAGGTTAAGATTGCCTTGCAATAGAGACTCCCAAGGCCATGCAGCAGATTGAACATTTTTTGATTTATTTTTAGCGCATATTTCATCAAAGTAAGGCCTTTTTGAACATGACCATGGTCATACACCTACAGTAAATTTTTATCAAAACAGCTTTGTGTGCGGTGTTTGATTTTTCACCAGCTGGTTTTGACAGAAGCTTTACATTTCTCGGCATTTTTGACCGGACGCAACCCGTTTTGGCTGCGTTGCTATAAAATTGAATGCAACTTTGCACCGGTTCGGAACCGGCTTGACAAGAATTCAGCAGCAAGAAACAAGAATTCAGGAGTTATGAAAATGGACCCTTAAAGTAACATGTCCCATTTGTTTAACGGTTGCATAACAAAAAAAAAAAATAGTGGAGGTTAACAATTTTTGTGTTATTTTCCTATGAAAAATACGTATTTTTACGGAATTTTGAGAACGCCACCAAATCACCGAGCCACGTAGCCCAGTGGTAACGCTTCCGCCTCGTAAGCGGTAGATCGGGGTTCAAATCCCGGCTCGGACCAACACAACTGGTGATCTTTTCCCTTCTGGATTCGATTGCTTAGTAAAGGGAAGGTAGTGTATCGTCACAAACTGGACCTTATCACAACACCTTAGGGAGGCAACCTATGGAATGTTAGCATTACCTTAACATGTTAACATTGAGTTGAGAATGAAATTGCCACTGAATCCGCTTTGTAAATGCCGGCCCCGATACTCTTCATGGGTGTTCCCCTCGGGAACAGGGAAAGATTTACTTTACTTTTACCAAATCAGGCATCCAATTTTACAGACAAGTCCCTTTGACTCCAAATTTCCAAATCATCGCCATCACCAAGAAGGGAATTGGGATTCGTGATTAGTCACCAAAATTACCCCTTAAGACAATGTTTCATGTGAATCGAATAAGATCAAAGAATTTTAAAATTTTGGAATTTTAGAATTTCTGAATCTGTGAATCTAAAAATTAAAGAATTTTAGAATTTAACAATTTTTAAATTAAAGATTTCTAGATTTTTGAAATCTATAAATTTTTTATTATTTTTTTTTGTAATTTCGAATTATATAACTTCATCTATATTGAAATTTTTGATTCTTAGAATTTCGAAATCTTTGAATTTTAGATTTGTAGCATTTTAGAATTGTAGAAGTTTTGAATTTCAAATCCTTGGAATTTTAGGATTTCAGAATTTTAGAAATTTATGATTTAGAATTCCGGTTTTCAGAATTCTAGAATTTTAAGATTTTAGACTTTTAAGAATTTTAGGATTTTAGAATTGTAGAATTTTAGAAATATAGGATAAAAAAGCATAAAAAATTTAAAATTTAGATAGAAATTTGGAGTTTTTTTTAATTCCAAAAGTTAATAACTTCAATTTGAGAATTTTAGATTTCTAGAATTTTGGAATATTTTAATTTTAAATTTGTAGCATTTAAGAATGTAGAAGTTTTTGAATTTCAAAACCTTTAGAATTTTAGAGCATTAAAATTTTCAAATTTAGAGATTCAAAATCGAGTGAATTCTAAAGTATTTAAATTTGAGAATTTTGAAAGAAGAGGGGGAGGAAGGGTTGAGGGCACAAAATTTGGAAATATTAGCAACTGCCCAATTTTAAAAGTAAATCTTTTCCAGTTCCTGAGAGGAACACCCTTGAAGAGTATTGGGGTCGGCATTTACAAAGCGGATTCAGTGGCAATTTCATTCTCAACTTAATGTTAACATGTTAAGGTTAACGTTAACATTCCATAGGTCGCCTTCCTAAGGTGTCGTGAAGATCCAGTTTGTGACGATACACTACCTTCCCTTTACTAAGCAAACGAATTCAGAAGGGAAAAGATCACTAGTTGTGTTGGTCCGAGCCGGGATTTGAACCCCGATCTACAGCTTACTAGGCGGAAGCGTTACCACCATTATTATTTTTTAAATTTAGAATGTTAAATCCTAGAATCATTTTATTAATTTCAGCAAATAGAGAATTTTATAATTTTAAAGTATACAACATTTTAGTTTTAAAATCTTAGAACTTTGATTGATTAATTGAGAACTTTAAAATTTCAGAATTGCTAATTTTTATTTGAACTCATAGAATTTTAGACTCAGAATTTAAATATTTTATAATTTATTTTTAGAATTTATATATTTTATTATTTTAAAAACTTAGAATTCCGGAATTTAAATTTTGAATTGAAGAATTGGAGAGTTTTCAAATGGTAGTGATTTAAAAAGCAATTATTCCAAAGTTTTAGAATTTTGGAATTTTTGAAATTTGGTATTGCTGAATTTAATTTTTTTGTTCAGAATGTTAGAATGTCCGATTCTTATTTTTTTTAATTACAGCATTTAAGAATATCAGAATATTAATTTTAAAAACTTTAGAATTTTTAAGTATTTAGATATATGATTTTTAGAATTTTAAAAGCTTTATTAATCAAGAATTTAATTTTTTATGTTTTTGAAATCTTATAATTTCAGACTTTTAGAGTTTTAGAATGTAAATATTTTTATTATTTTGAAATCTAAGAGATTTAAAATGTGAAAATTTAAGAGTTTTTGAACTTAAGAATTTTAGGATGCTGATTTTTAATTTATTTTATCGTTTCATAATTTCAGAATTTCAGAGCTTTGGGTTTTTTTTTTAATTTGAAAATGTTAAACAAATTTATGACTTAATTATTTTTTGAGGTTCCAAAATATCTAAGTATTGACGAAAATTTATTTTTTTGCAAAAAAAAAGTGGGATTTCATAAAAATTCAAAATACTTTTAATCCAGCCCAAACATGTTAAATCCCGAACAGACGGTAATAACTTAATTCATGCCATTTCAATAACAAATACTGTTGAAATAACAGAAAGTGTTATGGAATATTCTTGCAAAATCCATTTTTGCATAAGAGTTCAATAACAGTTTATGTTATCATAACAAAATTTGTTATCGGTCTGATATTGATTGAAAGCCAGAACAACTTGGGAATAACATTTTTTGTTATGGAAGAATAACTCCAACTGTTATTGGGATGATCGGATTAGTTGTTAAAATAACAAAAAATAATAACAAAGATTTGTTCGAAGAATAACTTAAAATGTTATTAGTCTGTTATTACAATAACAATCCAATAACAATAAAATCATAACGGCGAATAAAAAAATTTGTTATAAATAACATAAAATGTTATTGGCCTAGTATTTTCAAATATCAAAAAATGTTATTCCCAAGTTATTACCGTCTGCTCGGGATATGATTATCAATGCAGAAAAATGCGTTTTAGATTGTTTTATGTTGATTTGACTTCTATTCTTTGTTTTGAAAAAAAATTTGCCTCCTAATTTTTCGGACCATTTTTGAAGGGGGGGGGGGGGGGGGGGCGACATAAACTTTGAAAAATATTTGCAACGGCCTAACGAATTTTAAAAAAATTGAGATTTAGAATGTTAGAATTGTAGAGTTTAGATCTAGGGTTTTTCCTCAAAATTTATTTTTACTGAAAGAGAACTCAGCTAGCACAATTTTAACTTAGAAATATGTATCCTCCTTGCAAAGGCTTATGAATTATTCTCAGTTGAAAGGTTCTCCAAATGTCTGTATTGCAAAAGTAACATCCTGGAGTAGAACTGTTAAATTAAAAAAAAACTAATTGAATTAAATTTGAATTTGAATTTTTTTAGAATGTTGGAATTTTAGAATTCTTAGACAGTCAAATTAATACTTCGGTTAACAGTATTGTCAGTCTCATAACATCTTCACGTAAATTATATTACTTTTAAGTGAATTCCGTTAAGATTTTGCCGTTTTAAACTTAGGTCGAAAACAGGTACCATACGTACTATGTACATTGTTATTAATTTTGGGTTTTTTCTTCTTCTTTCTCTCCCAGGCGTCCGGAACGCGTACTCGGACATCGGAAGTCAGTACATCATCCTGGTGTTTACCGTGCTGTTCTTCCAGCAAGACTACCAAGTGTCCAGCGAGAAGTTCCTGATCGACTACTTCTTCGTGTCGATTCTGTACCGCAAGATCAGCGAGTTCCTGCTGAAGGTAGTGGTTTCGGTTTAGCGTGATCTGAATTCAAGAACTAACGAGATTTTTCTTCCAGCTCCAATTCGTCGTCACGTACATCGCACCCTGGCAGATCACCTGGGGTTCGGCATTCCACGCGTTCGCGCAGCCCTTCAGCGTTCCGCATTCGGCGATGTTGTTTCTGCAAACTGCCATCAGTGCGCTGCTGTCGACTCCTTTGAATCCGTTCTTGGGTAAGGTCTTGCTCATCTTGCTTATTCACCTGTAACTCAACCCTCGAATCTCCACAACAGGAAGTGCCATATTCCTGACGTCGTACGTGCGCCCCATCAAGTTCTGGGAGCGGGACTACAACACGCGCCGGATCGACCACTCCAACACCCGGCTCAGCTCGCAGCTGGAGCGCGACCTGGGCGCGGACGACAACAACCTGAACAGCATCTTCTACGAGCACCTGACGCGCTCGCTGCAGCACTCGCTGTGCGGCGACCTGCTGATGGGGCGCTGGGGAAACGTCAGCCAGGGGGATTGCTTCGGTGAGTTGGGGACTTTGTTAACGTTTTGGACAACTCTAAATTGTTGTTTATTCTTCTTGCAGTTTTGGCCTCGGATTATCTTAACTGTTTGGTCCACATTATCGAGCTGGGCAACGGGTTGTGTACGTTCCAGATGCGGGGCTTGGAGTTCCGCGGAACGTACTGCCAGCAGCGAGAGGTCGAAGCAATCTCCGAAGAGGTGGAGGAGAATATCGGTGAGTTATTATTATAGTTGAATTGGATAAGCTGCATGTAGTGGAGGAGGGTGTAGAAAATAAATGGAAATCTATTGTTAGATAGATATAAATATAAATATAGTTGAAAATCTATTGTTATTAGGTATCTGGATCGCCAGACTAAAAAATACCAACAAGAATTACTCATACTCAAAGTTGTCTAATAATATTAAAAAAAAAAAACAATAAATTCCAACAATAAATCCCCCTCTCCATCTCAATATCGGCCCACAAATTCAGGATGCACTAAAAATCAAATCATGCACGGAAAAAACTAATTTTTAATTAAACAAAATTTCATAAATTTGAAAAATACAAGAAATTCAAAGCAATCAAAAAAATAAAAAACCTGGAAACATTTTAAAGTTTCAAAATTATTGTTTTTTTAATGAATTGATAATGTTCTAAGGTTTACAAAATTTTAAAGTATAAAAAAAAAACCATAAATATAAAAAAAACACTTAAAAAATTAAAAATATATTTTTTTTATCGATGGATTTAAAGATTGTTTTAAAATTCTGTATGGCCCATTCTCACCGTAAAAACTCAATGTCACCCCTGATGTATTAAAACAAATTTAATACTTAAATACAAAGGAGAATGGGCAAATTTGTATGGGAGATGGTCCAAGGATGTACACGAACGGGACCAACTTTTTTCGAAAGATCTCGCCGAGACATGAAAAAATGTCTTCTGGACCAACTCTCTGAACCCCGGGGTTCAAAAGTTACACGTTGTTGAAGTTTGAGCATTTTGGGTAAAAATACCCAAAAAAAAACTTATTTTGCTATTTCTAAAATAATTCATAAAATCTCCATTTTATTATGGATTTTGCTCATCTTGACTTCATTCGACGCGTATCAGCAAAAACTATTAGTTCTAATATGTCTTAGCATGATTGAAACATGATTTCTCTTGTTTTTATCCGTTTGAACCGTTTGTGCAAGAGGCATCCCATAGAAACAAGTCGAAACTTCAAGGTTTTGAAACCGGATCCGACCCAGACTGCTTCAGTGAGTAACAGCCGTAGCCCTACAGATCATAACTCCAGGGAGTCCGACCAAAGACATCCCAACACATTACCAAAGCAGTCTACCATACTCACTGAAGCCATGCGGGTATGATCAGTGGTCAAAACCGCCGACATCTTGCTTGTTACGGCGGTAGACTCGCCGGTCTTAAATCCAAGGAGTTCTCGGATAACTCAGACCATCCCAATAAGTTGTTACAACATTGCACTGAAGCCATCCATACTCACTGAAGTAGTCTGGGTCGGATCCGGTTCAAAATCTTTAAGTTTCAACTTGTTTCTAAGGAATGCCTCTTGCACGAACTGTTCAAACGGATAAAAATAAGAGAAATCATGTTTCAATCATGATAAGACTTATCAGAACTCATAGTTTTTGCTGATACGCGTCAAATGAAGTCAAGAAAATCGAAATCCATAATGAAACAGAGATTTTATAAATGATTTTAGAAATAGCAAAAATCCGATTTTTTGTATATTTTTACTCAAAATGCTCAAACTTCAACAGCATGTAACTTTTGAACCCTGGGGTTTAGAGAGTTGGTCCAGAAGACTTTTTTTCATGTCTCGGCGAGATCTTTCGAAAAAAGTTGGTCCCGTTCGTGTACATCCTTGGACCAAATTTGCCCATTCTCCTTTAAAACCTTAATTTGCAAATGATAACAAAATTAAATTAAAAAAAAACTGAAAAATATATTTTTTAGGAACTCAAACGTTCAAATGATTTAATCTGTTTTTAGAACCATTAATTTTATTTGCAAAATTTATAATTTATAAATAAGTTAATGTTATCCCCCACCCTTCCAAATCCGTATTTTAAAAAATCTATCAAATCACCCCCTCTTTCAATAGGGGGATGGCGTCGCTATTTTTAGACCACTTTTTCCACTTTTTCTCATCGAAACCGACTACTTTATCGACTTCATTTTGCTGGGCGAGATAGGACGCTGTCTATTTTTAGACGATGACTCAGCACTTTTACACTCTTGCGCTTAAAAAAACCAGGTGGCAGCACGATGTAACGCCACGTCCCTATACCGGCCCCAAAAATACAGGATGCACAAAAAAATTAAATCATGCATGGATAAACAAAAAAAAATCAGAAATACAGTTATAATTTTTTAATTCAAAAATCGCATGAATAAAATAAATTCAGGAAATTAAAAACATAAAAAAAATAAAAGCTCAAAGCCTCCAATAATATTCCAAAAATTTTGAAATTTTAAGTACATTGAAAATCCAAAAATTCCAAATCTCAAAAAAAGTTTCCATACATTTAAATAAAGAAAAGGAATAAAATTCTTATGTTTCCAAAAAAAAAAGGAATCGAAAAATTTAATATACGTTCAAAGTAGAAACATAATAAATAAAATATTTACAAAACATCCAAAAAATTCAAATATTAAAAAAAAATAAAAAAAAAATTCAACGAAATTTAATAGATTTAAAAAAAATTATTTAAATCATTACAATTTTTTAAGAAAATAAAGTTTTAAATATTGACAAAGCTAAAAAATTATGGTTGAAATTTCAAAATAAGTTTATGTTACACAAGATTAAAAAATCTAAATATTAAAAAAAAAAACAAAGAAACCCATATTGATAAACTAAAAATTTTAAATCTTAAAAAAAAGTTTCCGCAGGGCCTCCCACAACGTTTTCATCAAAAGATCTAAGATCCGTCCTAAAAAAAGTGTATAAATAACGCTTAAGTGCTTATTACTTTTGATAGGGTTGTCCGATCTCCAATGTTTTGGACTCGTTGGAAAGGTCTTTTAAATACCTTTCTAAATATGTATAGCATGACGAGTTTTCCTACAAAATCCACCCTTTTTACAATCTTCGGGACTCTTATTAAAATCATCATCAAAATGTTAAAATAACTTTTGAAGTACTTTACAACACTTCATAATATTTACTATGGTCTTGTGGGACCCCAAGAAAGATCGAAAGAGACCAAAACGGTCCAAATCGGCTAAGCCAGTCCGGAGATAATCGAGTGCATTTTTGTTAGGTGTACGGACTTACAGACATACACACGCACATACATTTGCTCTGATTCTGATTCGATATGTAAGCGTGAAGGTGGGTCTACGAGGTCAAATAACGATGTTCATTTTTCGAGTGATTTTATAGCCTTTCCTCATTGAGGTGAGGCAAACATTAAAACAATTAAATTAAATTTTAAATTCAACTGTTTTAAAATATTCATATTAAAATTAAAAAAAAAACTAAAAGGAAAGATTCTGAAAATGAAAAAAAATAGAAAAAAATCAAAACAAAAAGAGAACCCAAAAATTATCGTTTTTTTCAGTTGTTGGACTTTTTTCATTATGTCTTATGAAACACTCAATGTTCACATTTGTTTTTATCTAATAAAAATATAAAATTTACAAATTTAAATAAAAAAAAACATTAATAAAATTCAGAACATTTCATAATTGAAGAAAAAACTAAAAAAACGATTTTTCGTTCAATTGGCTCATATTTGAGATTTAGCTCAGTAAAACCCATTTAATTGAGCCCAGTAATGGAATTTGAAAAATCAAATTTGAACCAATACATTTTTTTTATTGTTGGAAACCCAAAATAGAAACATTTGTATAAAAAAAATAACAACAAAAATAGAACTTAGAACTTGGAACTAACCCCTTACCACTCAACTTCAATCCTGCGCATGTTTCCAAGTAGAAACTCAAAAACTCCGCACTCTTCTTTCTTCTTTCCACCTGCACATCCTGGTTCCTATTCCGCTCTCGACTGACCACACAGATTCCCTTCCTGCAGGTTGCTGCTGCTGCACCGTCGGCCATCTGCCCCGGATGCTGAGCGCGAACGCCATGTTCACGACGCGCTGGCTCGCCTGGCAGGTGATGGCCTCCAAGTACGTCCTCGAGGGCTACTCCATCTCGGACAACTCGGCGACCGCCACGCTGCAGGTGTTTGAGTTCCGGAAGGTGCTCATCTCGTACTACGTCAAGGTGAGTGTTGGTGAGGTCTGGAGGTTGTTGAAGATCTTGGTTGTAACTGGTTTCTTGATTTCAGAGCATAATCTACTACGCGATTCGGTCGCCCAAGCTGCTCAACTGGCTGCAGTCGGTCGCGATCGAGGAAGCGCTCGAGCACACGCTGGATCGGCAGTTTGTCGATCTGGATCCGGTGTTTAACCACAACCTGGACGACGATTACGACTTTCGAGCGGCTGGGATTACCCGGGCAAGCTTCTGGAACGTGTACGGCGAGTGGATTCAGTTTTGCTGCGAGAAGCGACGGCAGCAGATGCAGGCCGCACTGAACGAGAAGAATACGCCCAAGAAGGTGGTACCGGCTCCAGTGCCAACTCCGGCAGTTGCGCCGACGACGACGGCGCCGAGTGCGGGTTTGCCGATGGCGCCGCTTCAGTCGAGTATGGCGTCAACGTCGACTTCGACGGGGAATGCTGGAGCGGCGGGAAGTGGGTCAACGACGGCGAGGGTTGCTTTTGGGGAGGGGGTGTTTACGGTCAAGCAGGAAGGGCTGACGCAACAGTCGTCCAAGTCGGAAGGGGAATCGAGTGCCAACGGAGGAGGAGGGGCAGGACAGGCGACGTCGTCCGGAACGTCAAACGGGAATGGGAACGGAAACGGAAGTGCCAATCAGCAGTTTTTCGTGTCGGTAAGTTTGGAGGGATATGTCCTTAGGGAAGTGATGCGACCATTAATAAACGTTTCTTTCCAGGGTCGTGACTCTCTGGTCACCTCACTGTGCATGGCACTCGCGCTGCTAGCCCGGCGAACGCTGGCCACCGCCAGCCACAGCTCGACCTGCGGTGTGGAGTTCTTCCTGCACGGCTTGCACGCCCTGTTCAAGGGTGACTTCCGGATAACGTCGACCCGGGACGAGTGGGTGTTTGCCGACATGGAGCTGCTGCACGGCGTGGTGGCGCCCGCGGTTCGGATGTCCCTCAAGCTGCACCAGGACCACTTCCTGTGTCCGGACGAGTACGACGATTACGGTGCGTTGTTCAACGCGATCGACTACCACACCAAAGAGCTGGTCATTTCGCACGAGGCCGATCCGCTGTGGCGGAACGCGGTCCTGCGGGGCACCCCGAACCTGCTGGCGCTACGCCACGTCATGGACGACGGCTCGGACGAGTATCGGGTGATAAGACTGAGCAAGCGCTTTCTTAGCTTTCGCGTGATCAAGCTGAACCGCGAGTGCGTTCGTGGCCTGTGGGCAGGCCAACAGCAGGAACTGATCTACCTCCGGAATCGGAATCCGGAGCGCGGAAGCATCCAGAATGCGAAGCAAGCCCTTCGCAACATCATCAATTCGTCCTGCGATCAACCGATCGGCTACCCCATCTACGTTTCACCCCTGACGACGTCCTATGCGGAGACAAATCCGCAACTTTGCCGCATCATCGGGGGTGAAATCACGCTGGAGAAGATCCAGCACATGCTAATCAGCTTCTGGAACCGAGTCAGACAACGTTGCCGCGAAGGTTGCAGCAGCGGAAGTGCAATAATCGACAACGAAATGGGCGAAATCCAGGGCGTCTACTGCAATACTCCAACGCCAAACAATACTCTGTCCGGCACCGCCGGAACTCTCTCCTACGGAAGCCAAAACATGTCCCTCTCGGGAGCGGCAGCCAACCGCGGAAGCCTCGCAAGCATCAACAAACCAACCAGTTCCACCCTGCTCGCCGGCTTCCTCAACCGCGAGCGTGACTCCGAGCGGGACACGCTGCGCGACCGAGCCGGCGTCACCAAGCGCAACATGAGCAGCAGCAGCAAGGACCGAATCGACCGCGCCCTGGCCGCCAGCAAGCGCGAATCCTTCAAGGAAGCCCTGGCCAGCGGAAGTGGCCTTGCGGCGGCAACGGCCAGCGGTAGCAACAACTCTAGTCTGAAGCAGCAGGAAAGTGTCGAGTCGACGTCCAACGCCAAAAGCAACGCCTCGTCCTCCGTCAACCTGAACATGCCGTCCAACTCGTCCGGGTTTACCAGTTCGGTCATGTTTACCCTCTCCCCGCCCGGCGATAACTCGTACACGATATTCTCCATGACCGAGGGGCAGCAGCAGCAGCAGCAGCCGGGGACGGGAAGTTCCGGGATCGTTGACAGGTCGATGGATTTGAGGGCGATGAAGGAGAAGAGTCGCAGCGGGGACGGGGAAGATTCGGCGCCGGCGTCGACCCAGTGGGTGAACGCTCCGCCGGCGATCGGACTGAACCGGAAGGTCATCATCGTGGATGCGGCGCAAGTGAGTTATTGACGATGTGGGATAGATATCGAATTGTTTTTTTTTTTTTTTTGCTATAGTCAAATGTCGAGGAAGAGAAGACAGTGCAAAGTTAAAAAAATTAAAATATTCATCGTTGACTGAAGTCTTAGAGAATTTCTCTACTTGCTAAACATGCAAGCATTTCAACTAAAGTTTCTTCTCTATTCGCATTGCAAAATTTAATTGCTGTTCTCTTAAAAAAAAAATCTAAAAATATGTTTGAGTTACTCAAGTTTAAAGAATTTCATATTACAGTACTGGTTCGGTAGTTGGGCTGAGAACATAGCCCAGTTACTCTGATGTTGCTCGCTTATTGGGCTGAATGAAAAATGACGAGAGGACCACCGTAACATATTATTTTCTCAATAAAATGTTAAAAATAAAAGTTTCTTTTTAAAATTAGTTTCCAGAGCAAATAAAAAAAAAGATTTTATATTGATGAACTTGCATTCACTGACCCCTCGTTCATCATTAATTGTTATGGTGTTTTGGCGTTTGTTTGCTTTCCATCCCATGTCATTTTTGGACGATTTTGACTTTTGATAATTTCAGGAGTTTTTTTTATAAAGGTCCAATATTTTTTTTCATTTCTTGCATCCTGGGTATTTTTGAATACCCCAGACTATCAAGCAGGTATTAGACTATGAATAGTAAACAAATAAACTCGCACTTTTTCGTGTTTGGCAATTTGCCAAACTTGCAAACTTGTTTGCGGCAAACCCGCAAATAACTCAAAACGTGCCTTGAAAAAAAAACACGAGTTTTAAGTTTAGTTCGACGCAACCTTAAAAAAAAACTACAAATAACACATTTGAAAAAATTAAAAAACTTTGAAAATGTATAACCTTCAAAATATTAAAAAAGAAAAAAACACAAAAAATTAAAGAATCAAAAATAAAAAAAAAAATCCAAAAATAACAGAAATTAGAAAAATCAAAAATAAAACTCAAAAATTAAAAAAAAAATTATCAACAGGGATTGAGAAATTCAGAAATCTAGCAATTGAAAAATATAAAAATGAAAAAGTTTAAGAAATCATAAATTCCAAAGTTGAAAAAAAAATTAAGAGTGGAATAATTAAAAAAAAAAAATCTTTAATTCAAAAATTAACAAAAATAAAAAATAAAAAAAAAATACATTGCTGGAATAAAAAAAAAAATCATTTAAAAAAATGTCAATTCAAAATATAAGAACAAAATAAATCAAAAATTTAAAATCCAAAAATCTAGAGATTAAAAAAAACTGTTCGTACTCGATTATCCACAGTCCTCAACATAATTTCACTACGGATATTCGAATCACCAAATTTTAATATTTCTCAAAATTTGGGTTTTTTACCTAAAAATATTCAAAAGATAACTATAATATGAGATAATCAATCAGCTTTTTTTTCCGTGTATACGTCTAGCGCGAATGTTTACAGTCGTCGAAGGTGCTGATTTATTTTGTGCTTTTCGTGTGTTCCGATCAAGTTTTCTACCGTTTTTTCGCGTTGTGCGGTCCCGTCACGCTCGTCGTCAACCAGGAACGTGTTAGTGAGCCGGTTCCTGTGCCCTGGTTCCTGTTTGATACTATTACATTTTGCTCCATCGTGTGCCGCATCAAAACATCGTCGATTAGAGTATCACTACCGGCAGTGTCTAGTGGTCGCGGTTACACAAATTTTGTTGTTGAACTTTTTGCTATGGCTTCTGCCTGCGACTACTGCGCCAAGCAGGTGAAGGATGATGAGCCGTTCATCAAGTGTATGGGCTTTTGCGAAGGGGTCGTACACATGCGCTGTACCAAGACGGGCAGCCTGAAGATGAACACTTCGTTCCTGAAGATCGTCTACGAATGCACCAACCTGTTTTGGATGTGCGACGAGTGTTCGAAACTGATGAAGATCACTCGCTTCCGCACCGTAATGGAGTCGGTCGGCGATACGGTCAACAACATGCAGGAGGGTCAAGACCTCAAAAACGCCGAGCTGCGGGACCTGATCACCGAAAATGGGAAGCAACTGCTGCTGCTATCCAAGCGCGTCACCAGCTTATCAACAGCTAATCAGTCAGGTACGCCAAAACCTAAGCCAACACCGAAACGTACCCGTGGCTCCGATCCTGTTCCATCAAAGCCTCTGGTGTTTGGGACGAATGCGCTTGCCAACGCAAGCATCACTTGCGTCCCTCCAGAAGAAAAACTGTTCCGGCTGTACGTGACGCGCTTCGCTAACCACACAACGGCCTCACAAGTGGAGGAACTAGTGAAGAATGCTATCGGTCAGAACGAACTGGTTCAAGTGACTGCGTTGGTTAAAAAAGGCGTTGATCCGCTCAGTTTGCCGTTCATCTCGTTCAAAGTCGGGGTGAATATCGCACACAAGGAGGCCATCTCAAATCCAGCCATCTGGCCAGGGAACTGCGGCTTCAGGGAGTTCGAGGACCTGCAACGCAAGACTTCCTCGCCGCAGAGCAGTGGAGATGGACAACGGGCAAAAAAGCCAATGCTTTCTTTCGCAGTTCTACCGGCCATTGTTACACCGTCGGGTTCAACCCTGGGCAGCCCAAATCCCATCGGCCGCGACAACGAACCGTTCCTGACCCCGCGCTCGGGGAACTCGGACAGCGATTTGGCAGCAATGGAACACTAGTAACGATCGCCAGCTGCTGTAGGACATCGGGATGCGCGACCCAAAGTACCGAGGAAGCCCCGACTCTCTCCGGCACAGTCGCGCAGTCCGCAGCCAGCGCTCATCTTAGCCATCCCGATCCTGCTGTCGGAAGTAGAGTCGGGGTCTTCCGGTCGTCACCGTTAGGCAAGTACTCGCACCATTCGAGCTCTGCCTTCCCTGATGACTGTTCCGTTTCCAGAACTATTCCGGAAAGCTGTTCAATCCTTCACTCGAACGTCTCAGTCCCACCTGCACCTGCCCGTCAAGTTCCCGGTATCGCCGCTAGACGCCAATCGCCGCGACTGCCGTGTAACGATTTACTCAACATATACTACCAGAACGTCGGAGGCATGAACACACGGGCTCTCGAGTACCGTCTCGCGTGCTCCGCTATCTCTTACGACGTAATCGCGGTGACGGAAACCTGGTTAAAGAACAACACGCTATCGAGTCAAGTCTTCGGCAACGGGTACGAGGTCTTCAGATGTGATCGCGAGCAGTTTATCAACAGCCAGAAGAAAGACGGTGGGGGAGTAGCTATCGCAGTCCGGCAGGGACTCAACGCGCGAATCGTTTCATCGGACGAGTGGAAGTGCGTCGAGCAAGTTTGGGTCGCCATCGATCTTGCTGACCATACCGTCTACATCTGCGTTGTGTACATCCCTCCCGACCAAACCAACAACGCAAGCGTATTTGAAATCAACTCGTCTTCGGTTTCAACAGTCTCTTCAATGGCACGTCCCTACGATGAGCTAGTAATTCTCGGCGACTTCAACTTGCCCAGACTGATATGGCGGCCAAGCCGGGATGGTTTCCTGTATGCTGATCCCGAACTCTCAACCCAGACCTTGCACGTAACAGAGTTCCTAGACAACTATAGCAGCGCACTTCTGCAGCAGATCAACCAGTTCCCGAACGAAAACAATGTGCTGTTAGACCTTTGTTTCGTCAGCTGCCCAGATATTGCACCCCCGATAGCCATCGCCCCGGCACCGCTAGTCAAGGATGTCCGGCACCATCCACCGCTGCACCTATCTTTGCCTGTTCATTTAGCCAGCGAATTTACGCCCATTGTTTATGAAGTCCGCTATGACTATCGCAAATCTGACGTTCCCAGCATGCTAGAACTACTTCGGAGCATTGACTGGGAGAACACACTTGACAAGGACAATCTTGACGATGCTGTGCAGTCCTTCACCAATATTATCGGCTATGTCATCGACAGGCACGTCCCGAAGAAACCAGTTACGAACGCCCGTGTTCCATGGCAAACCAGCGAACTTAGGAGAGTCAAGGCTGCTAAGAGATCGGCACTGAAAAAGTACTCAAAACATCGAACGTTACCATTGCACAACTACTACGTGCGACTCAACAGCTGCTACAAAAGGATGAGCAAACAGTGTCATGCCGATCACGAAGTACGTACCCAGAAGAAGCTTAAGTCCAATCCGTAAGGATTCTGGAAGTACATCAATGAGCAGCGGAAGGAAATCGGGTTGCCGTCGTCGATGTTCCTTGGCGACAAGACAGCTTCGAATACGGAGGACATCTGCCAGCTGTTTGCCGCAAAATTTTCGAGCATGTTCACACAAGAAGATCTGTCACAACAACAAATCACCGCTGCTGCCAACAATGTCCTTCCAAACGGGCTGGCCCTGAACCGCATCACAATCGATCGCTCGCAGATTCTGGAAGCCGCAACCAAACTGAAGTCATCCAACACTGCAGGTCCGGACGGAGTTCCATCGATCGTCCTGAAAAAATGTATCGACGGGCTTCTAGATCCTCTCGCACATCTCTTCAGTCTGTCCCTCTCCACCGGCTCCTTCCCAAAACTCTGGAAGCACGCATATATGTTTCCGGTGCACAAGAAAGGGGACAAACGGAACGCAGACAACTATCGCGGGATTTCAGCACTGTGCGCCACTTCGAAACTCTTCGAGCTGGCGGTCATGGATCCGGTGTTTTTCTTCTGCAAGAACCTTATCAGCGACGACCAGCACGGTTTTATGCCTTCGCGGTCAACCACGACGAATCTGCTCACTTTTACGACATTCGTGACCGATAGTTTCACCGCCAAATCGCAGACCGACGCGGTGTATACCGACCTGTCGGCCGCATTTGACAAGCTGAACCATTCTATTGCAATCGCAAAGCTGGAAAGAATGGGAATCGGTGGGGTTCTCCTGCGTTGGTTTCAATCCTATCTAACCGGCCGGAAAATTAGCGTCAAGATCGGTGATTGGCTGTCCGCTGTCTTTGAAGCCTTTTCGGGAATTGCAGTCACTTGGGACCACTTGTATTCCTGCTGTACTACAACGACTGTAACCATTCTATCTCGGTTCCACGCCTGTCGTACGCGGACGACATGAAAATCTACTGCCGGATTGACAATGCATCTGATGCTCAAGTTCTCCAACAACAGCTGATCAACTTCGCGGAATGGTGCAAAATTAACCGAATGGTCGTTAATCCCACCAAATGCTCCGTTATCTCTTTTTCCAGAAAACGTAACCCGATTAAGTTCGAGTACCAGATTTGCGGCACTTCAATTCCTCGTGAGAACTGCGTTAAGGACCTGGGTGTGCTCCTCGACACGGAGCTGACATACAAGCAGCACATCTCCTACATCGTCTCCAAAGCATCGCGGCAACTTGGTTTTGTCTTCCGTACAGCCAAAAACTTTACTGACATCTACTGTTTGAAGGCACTTTATTGTGCGTTAGTCCGTTCCACACTAGAATACTGCTGTTCTGTGTGGAGTCCGTACTACGAGAACAGCGTAGCGCGAATCGAGAGTGTGCAGCGAAGGTTCATCCGATATGCCCTTCGATCTCTACCCTGGCGGGATCCCTTCCGACTGCCCAGCTACGAAAGTCGCTGTGAGCTGATCAACCTGAACACGCTAGCAGTACGACGAAATGTGTGCCGATCACTCCTAGTTGCCGACGTTTTGACCTCGAGAGTGCAGTGTCCGGCCATTCTCCGTGGATTGAACATTTTCGCCCCCATTCGGACTTTTCGGAACTCCCCATTCCTACGTGTCCCTATCCGTCAAACAAATTATGCAATGTACAGTGCACTGACAGGGCTACACCGGGCGTTTAATTTTGTCGCTTCTTTGTTCGATTTTAACTTGTCTCGTGATGTTATCAAAAGGAAATTCTTGCTGTTCTTTAGACGTTAATTTATGTATTAGTTTGTAAGGTAAAACACCATTGGGGCCCGAGCCTGTTGGTGTCCAAATAAATAACAAATCTTTAAATCAAGCAATTTAAGAAGAAAAAACTGAACTTTCGAAATTCAAAAACACAAAAAATTTAAAAATCTAACATAAAAGAAGTCATGATTTCCATAACTAAAAAAAAAGTTAAAATGAAATCAAAATACAATAATAAAAAAAAGATTGGATCAACGGGAATAGAAAAATTCAAAAATTCAATGTAATAAATTCAAAAATTAAAAAAAATAAAAATTTAAATCAGACTAAAAAATTGAAAAAAACATAATTTAGAATTTCAGAATTTTAGGATCTTTTAATTTTTTTAATTTTTGAACTTTTGAAATTTTGAACTATTGAACTTTTGAATTTTTGAATTTTAGAATTTAAGAATTTAAGAATTTAAGAATTTAAGAATTTAAGAATTTAAGAATTTAAGAATTTAAGAATTTAAGAATTTAAGAATTTAAGAATTTAAGAATTTAAGAATTTAAGAATTTAAGAAAGAATTTAAGAATTTAAGAATTTAAGAATTTAAGAATTTAAGAATTTAAGAATTTAAGAATTTAAGAATTTAAGAATTTAAGAATTTAAGAATTTAAGAATTTAAGAATTTAAGAATTTAAGAATTTAAGAATTTAAGAATTTAAGAATTTAAGAATTTAAGAATTTAAGAATTTAAGAATTTAAGAATTTAAGAATTTAAGAATTTAAGAATTTAAGAATTTAAGAATTTAAGAATTTAAGAATTTAAGAATTTAAGAATTTAAGAATTTAAGAATTTAAGAATTTAAGAATTTAAGAATTTAAGAATTTAAGAATTTAAGAATTTAAGAATTTAAGAATTTAAGAATTTAAGAATTTAAGAATTTAAGAATTTAAGAATTTAAGAATTTAAGAATTTAAGAATTTAAGAATTTAAGAATTTAAGAATTTAAGGATTTAAGAATTTAAGAATTTAAGAATTTAAGAATTTAAGAATTTAAGAATTTAAGAATTTAAGAATTTAAGAATTTAAGAATTTAAGAATTTAAGAATTTAAGAATTTAAGAATTTAAGAATTTAAGAATTTAAGAATTTAAGAATTTAAGAATTTAAGAATTTAAGAATTTAAGAATTTAAGAATTTAAGAATTTAAGAATTTAAGAATTTAAGAATTTAAGAATTTAAGAATTTAAGAATTTAAGAATTTAAGAATTTAAGAATTTAAGAATTTAAGAATTTAAGAATTTAAGAATTTAAGAATTTAAGAATTTAAGAATTTAAGAATTTAAGAATTTAAGAATTTAAGAATTTAAGAATTTAAGAATTTAAGAATTTAAGAATTTAAGAATTTAAGAATTTAAGAATTTAAGACTTTAAGACTTTAAGAATTTGTGAATTTGGGAATTTGGGAACTTGGGAACTTGGGAATTTGGGAATTTGAGAATTTGGGAATTTGAGAATTTGGGAATTTGGGTATTTGGGAATTTGGGATTTTGGGATTTTGGGATTTTTGGATTTTGGGAATTGGGGTATTTGAGAATTTGGGAATTTGGGTATTTGGGATTTTGGGATTTTGGGATTTTTGGATTTTGGGAATTGGGGTATTTGGGATTTGGGAATTTGGGAATTGGAGAATTTGGAAATTTGGGAATTTTAGAATATTACAATTTTACAATTTAGGAATCTGCGAACGCCCGAAAATGTATTACAAAAATAAATGCGGCCAGCCCTGCTGCGTTGTGTATACCGCAGAGAGAATTCTGAGAACGGATCATATTTCACAGAATCTACAGGCGATGAAGGATGCGTGCACTTACCGTACCAAACGCTCCTCATTTCGCACGCAATCGCTCAATATGTCAATAAACTCCCGCCTCTTTTCCAGATCTACGACTGCCTGGATCTGGGTCGCCGCATCGACGTGATCTGGCCGAGCGAGCAGTTCCGCAGCTTGGGGGGCCGATCCTCGTGGAAGGAGTGGCAGCCGCAGGAGGGCATGGTCGGCATCACGGTGCACTACTGGCAGCCGAACCACCCCGATCATCACTTCCGGTCGAACGTGAACCGCACCATCCTGCTGGTCCGGATCGGCGAGCGGTTCGTGCCGATCGGGGAGAAGGGCGTCAAGGAGTACAACACGATCGGGCTCGGTGGCGGGGACGATTTGGCGGTGGCGGTTGCTGCACCGCTGGAGGTCGCCGATGAAGTGTGCTGCGTTGAGGGAGATGGTGGTGATGGTAAGGGGGTAGCAAACGATGCGCAACCTTCGGTTGCGGAAGAGGATGTGGCGGCCACGGTGGCGATCGTTTAGGGTTGTTCCTCTTTTTCCAATCACTTGTCGTTAATGTTTAGAAGGGAAATCGGGGTTTAGACAAAGAAATAGAGTTGAGATAAAAAAAAACAGGTCGTCGTAGCTTTTCTACTCTACTCTCAAAGGTCAAAACTTTTTCCAAAAAAAACTCCATGAAACATCCTAGCCATTTCAATTCGTAGCCTTATTACGTTTAAATTTTTACGTAAATTTTGTAGAACGAAACGGAAATTGTAGGAAATCTTGTAGGGAAAAAGCTGAAAAAAGACGAAATCGAACTATTTTGAGACGATTTTTTAAAAAGTTAACATTTTTTCAGTTCGACGTTACTTTTAAAGCGTTCATTTTTCAAACCTTATCGGCATCTAGATCAAAAAAAAAACCATGAATCGCTTCATCAGATCAAACACAAATATACTCGAATAATGAAAAAAATACACGAAGTTCGTCGCGGAGCTGACGTCCGCGCAGAGAGTTGATCAGTTGATCTTTAACGAATTAAAAGTCTTATGGTAGATAGTTAAACAAAAAACAAGTTAGTAGAAGGAGTTCGGAATAGCGCAAAAGCACGCAAACAAATCGATTCGCAAACTAAGAAAGTGAAGCTGAGGAGCAAAAAATGAAAAGGTTAACGTTTTTTTTACTGTGTATAAAATAGCTGGTATTATTTTGTTTCTGTAGCTAAAAAAGAACGCGCCGAGAAGCGGATTTTAAATAAAGAAAACAAAAATATTTAAGTTTTATCGCGGAAGCGTTCTTCCCCCCCTCCGAAAAACTGTTGTTTGAGCATTTTTGAAATGTTTTTGCGAGTGTGTGAGGAGAATGTGACAATTTGTACAGTTCGATGCTAGTGTGAGTGAGCGAGGGGAGAGGTCGCGATGCGATAAAATAAATACTGCAAAAGATGAAAATGTGATAACTAAGAGTAAGCCACTTTCCTATACTAAATTTATTATTACACACAGACGGAGAAAGCTGCATAATGTAATAGAGAAAACAGAATAAAACACAGAGATCGTTAAATTATTCATGAGATATGTTGATATGAAATGATAACAGAAATTTAAAGAAAATATCACAAATATATTAAAAAACAAAACAAAAAAAATGGTTAAACGACAGAAAGCTATTACAAATCACTCGTAGTTAGAACTATTGATAAAGAATATCTTTAACAAAACAAATAATCAGAAGTTACAGAAAAGAAGATATTTAAACCATAAAAGAAAGAAAACAAAACAAAAAAACGACACTTCGATTCTCGCCTTTATTTAGTGGAGAAGCTAAAAAGAACAAATAACTCCTGGTTCAGTTACAATAGACAAACAACAACCAGCAAGAGACACACAGGTTAAGCTTTTAATTTCGAATAAAAATAATAAAAACGAATAAAAAAAAAACACGCTGGTTTACTTTGTGGTTATATGATGAGGTGTTTATCAGATGTCCGAAATGTCCGAATGCTAACGTAAATGATGTGATCACCCTAAAGCGCGGATCGTCTGATCGTGCTCACTAAAACTATGAAACATGTACTCCCATCCGAACCCGTCTTATCTCGGATATTTTGGTAAACTCCATTGGTGACCTGCTTTCCTGATTTGACCAGCACGTGACAATCAAAGTGGCCAAGACAAAAAGAATGAAATAACCTGCGCCAAAACGGTGCTAAATCAAATCCGACAAAACTGCCTAATTTGAAGCTACTGACTCCAAACAAAATCTTCCAAGATGATAACATGCATCGTAGAAAGATAAATAGTTTGGAATTCGAAACCGAGGAACAATAACAACGGTGTTCTTTTCGGCTTCTACAGATCGCGGATGAAAGCGACTGAAGCAAAGATTGTGCCCTTGTCAAAAATCTTTTGTTTTGATCAAGCGGCAGAAGAACAGTAAAGCTGACACATTGCATTGATGCCTTGGGAACATACAAATCCTGAGTTTTTGAAGAGATAGTCGATTGCTGAAGATTGATATGCATCAGTGCTATCAAAGATTTGACAGTAACGTCCGTAATTGAAAACTGTATTTTAAAACATTAAAAGGATTTTTTTGAAAATGGTGTAAACGAAGCTAAATGTAGAATCGTCGCACACAAAATTTCGGCAATTGTGGATGAAGCTCTGTTGCCGAGCTCCTGTGGTCTAATGGTTACAGGTTTCGCTTTATGAGTGGAAGGTCGTGGTTTCAAACCCACATGGCTTGGCAAGTCCTTTCCCCTGTACTCTTCACATGTAGAAGGACCATACTGTTCTCTGTATATTTGCGTCTGCAGAGTTCCACGGCCCGATCGCAAAAATGTGCTTTGAAAGGGACGAGTTTTCAGAAACCAGAGTTTAAAGTGGGGGACTGGGTATAAGTAAAACGTAAATGTGCACTTCGGTTCTAGCGATACATTTGGACAGTACAGAGTGGAAAAGGCTGAGCCAAAGAGGAAGGAAAAAACATTCAAACCTCTTCGGCGGCAAAGTTACGGCTTTGGATCGCTCGACACACTTGCTCAACAATAACGTGTGTGCGTGTCCCATTTGCCTAATAACAGATGAAGCCTTTGTGATTCTATAAATAGAATCGCAAGTCCGCAATAGATCAACCTACTGGTCGCAGTGGATAGTGGCATCGAACAAAAAAAAAATGAAGCTCTGTTAACATTCCAACGCCCAAGGCTCCAAAAAAGTTGGAACGGTAACTTCAACTCGCTGGTTCTCGAGCATAACTTAACCAATCAAGATGATTCTTCTTTCCAGTGATTTGTTAGAATGTCTAGATGATCCTAGAACTTTGCAGAACTTAATTTGATCAAATCTGCAATTTTTGCGATCAAAAACATCGTTCCAACTTTTTTTTTCGCGTGTAAAAAAAATTCGCCAAAAATTCCGCGGAGGCAGTCGTTTTGAAAAAAGGTGGAACGATGTTTTCGGTCGCAGAAATTACAGATTTGATCAAATTAAGTTCTTCAAAGTTCTAGGATCATCTAGACCTTCTAACAAATCACTGGAAAAAAGAATCACCTTGATTGGTTGAGTTATGCCCGAGAACCAGCGAGTTGAAGTTACCGTTCCAACTTTTTTGGGAGGCTTGGGCGTCCGTGTAAGTTGGACATGCGTTGGGCGTTCCAGTGTTAAAACGTAACCGTTGAGGACGCTGGCAGGCGGTGAACAAGGATTGCTGCTGGTTTGATTTTTCGCTCTTCAGGCCCCCATAACATCGTCCAAATCCGAGAGCAGCATTATCCCTCACGAAACTTCGATTGCCGTGGCACTTGAGGTGGCCTTTATGAACAGAACGGAGCAAAAGAGCATAATTTTATGCAGACAGGACATTCTCAAAATGTTAAAACGTGCTCCACTTAAACAACTTCTGTCAATCCGATGCTAAATCAACTCTGATACATCTGCTGAACTTGAAGCTACTGAAGAATGTTCTGGATGCTGTTCACGTTTATAAAAATCCCCCGAGATGAAACGAATCGCTAGATCCACGCAAATACCATTACGGAGCGGCAACTCAGCAGAAGGTGCAAACGAGTGTTTACCAGTATGTTCGGCCGACTTTTTGATAATATATTGACGCCTAGGCGCTACAAGAAACGCTAATTTATGTTACAGTCGGTAGTGAAAACTGATCGTTGTTATTTTTATCCATTTTAAAACTCTGTAATAATTGTATGTTACGTCCGTAATTGAAAGCTGTGTTTTACTGCATGCATTTCTGGAGCAACATTTGAAAAGGGCGCAAAAGCATTTTGACAGCTAGAAGTTTTTTGCAAATTCCGAGCAAACAAGTAACTATTTATCAAAACCCGCAGTGGTAAATGGTAGCTCGGAAGGCCAGCTATAGTTTTACATTTTGAGTTTTGTGAAAAAGTTATCTGTTGGCTTGGAATTGGCAAAATAATTCAAGCTATGAACACAAAGAGACGAGTTGTTCCTTTTAATTCCGCTATATAGGTATTTTTAATATCTTGACAGACACGTATTTCGTCTACTACTTGCAGACTTCATCAGTGTTCTGTTCTTCTGTTGAAAACAGAACACTGATGAAGTCTGCAAGTAGTAGACGAAATACGTATCTGTCAAGATATTAAAAATATATAGCGGAATTAAAAGGAACAACTCGTCTCTTTGTATTCATAGTAATGCATTCTGCTAAAACGCTCAACCAAACCACAATTAATTCAAGCTATCAAAATGCTTATCCGCCCTTTTCTCGTGTTACTCCAGATTTTGAAGTTTGTCATTCGGCGTTTCAGGAGCAAAACAGTCTAGCTTGAATTGAAAAAGTTAACTTCAGTTGTTTACTATTACGGTACGATTGATTTGCAATATTATCTTTTTCACTGAGATCTTTCCAAACACGCACGAAGCAAAATGTTCATCGTTTGGTCAAAACGTTCATCGTTTGTGCAAAACGAGAGAATAATATTCTCGATTTCATTGGTAAGTTTTCAAACGAGCACTTACAATGAACTCAAATTGATGAGCGATGAACTCAAATGCATTTAAAATGTCACAAACAGGAATCAGGGAGTAGGAAGTAGGATGCGAATGTCAAGAGATTGAAGGAATTCGACGAAAAATGGGAGAGAATTGAGCGAAAAGAGACCGGAAATTGACATTTTTATCTCAATTTTCTCTCGTTTTGCACAAACGATGAACGTTTTGACCGAACGATGAACATTTTGCTACGTGCGTGTTTGAAAAGATCTCAGTGAAAAAGATAATACCAGGATTGGACGATCATAAAATCTAAATATCTTGAGCAGATGCTTCAGTTCAACTTCACGTGTTTTTGCCATTCTATTTTCTGACTTAGAGCGAAATGAGCGGATGAGCCGTTCAAAAGAGCCGCTCATTTAAATGAGCGAACGAAAATGAGCGGCTCACAGAAATGAGCGGTTTTGCCCACCACTACTTCAACACCTGCTGACAAGGAGGACAAAGGAACAGCGTTACCCGGATTTTCAACAAGCGACAAAATTTAAAGTGAAAAAAAAATCTAAATTCAAAAATACTATTTCAAATTTGATATGTTAAATGAGTGTGTGTGAGTGATAACAAAATCAGCATTTCGAAAATCATTTTAATAATTCAGCATGACCAGATTTACTAAAAAAAAGATTCAAATTTTTTTTTAGAAGGTTTGTGTGTGTAAAAAAACAAAGAAAACCATTTCAAAATTATGTAGCAGAAAAATTTCAGTTGATCGAGTGTGCTTTTGAAATTGTTATGAGGAAACATTACAAGTTTGTTTGTAATAGCTAATTACAAGTCTCAATTTGTAATTCAGAGTTACACAAATGTAACAAACGAAGATGTAATCAAGGATTATGTAATTTTTAATTACAAATATTTGTAACACTGAATTACAAAACAAACATAACCAAAGAAGCCAGCATCGTCAGCACAGCCGGCAACAGTTAACCAAACTGCGAACAAAGCTAAGCTTCGTTTACCTCGCCGCGATTAAAGTAAGTAGCTCGATTAAAGCTCAATAAGCAAAACCTCAGTACCTCATGTGTGAGGCTCTGGGGGACTTTGACGATTACAATAATCTCAGAACGTTTTGGACAGTCAAACTCAACGCGTCGGCGTAATTAATTTATAGAAATCCACCCTTCAATCATGGAACCTTTATAACTTACGGAATGCGTGGACAATGTTTCATTCATATAAAAAATGTGATATTGTAGTTTTGTCATCGGAAAAAAAACCAAATTTCAAAAGCATGTTGTTAATTTAAATATCCTTTTTTTATTGTACATTATCCTAGTAACGATGTATGTTTCTGTTCTGTTTAAAAATATTCGTGTCACTATACTCTACTTTACAAAATAGTATTTTTCTTCGTTTATCATCTTAAAAAGAGGGGGACGGGGTGATGAAACTAAATGAAACTAAAAATATTTTGATGATGATGATGATTTTAAGGTTCACTTTCCGATTCGGGGCTTGCTTTGATTTCACACGTTTTGATCGATCTACTATTCATCCTAACTAGAGAACTGAATATTTATGTTTTGATGATTAAATAGACAGTCTGCAGCAGTGGGCGGTGTGTGGTTTTGGGTGTGTGTGACTTAAAGTTAATTATTCTTTCTCTTAGATAAGCGACTTTCGTCGAATGAAAGTCGTCAAGAATTTCTTTTATTTTCTAAAACAAGCACGCGAAAGCGAAAGTGTTGTTTAAAATTTGTTAAACTTAATTAAGGTAGTTTTTAGGATTTATTCTTTTTAACGGAATGTTTTGTTTTCGAAATACATACGGCACTTGAATTTAGAGACACATGCTTCTAGACGATAGGACACGTAGTTATTCTGGACGGAATGGTCAAACGATGTTTTAGGGTCGCTCTCTTAGCTTAAGCAGCGCGACACTTTAGATTCTCCTCCGAGTTTCTTTCTTGTTAGGACAGTTTTGAGTTGCTTTTAAAATACTTTGTCTTAACATATAGTTTTGTTTCTCTTTTTAAACTTTCTCTCATTTTGTTTCTAGGGGGTAAGATTTATATCACAATATTTCTTCTAATGTTTAGTTAAAATGTTGTTTCTCTCTCTCTCTTGGACGTGCAACGTCCTCGACGATCTGCTCGATCGCTTTTGGGGGACGTGAGCGACTTTTAAGTACAAGTTACCGCAGTTTTTGTAGCAACACAATCTCCACACAGGAAAAGTATTGCTTCCGATTTAAATTAGTCAACCTGGTTTGTCCTACTAGTAATAATATGAGTAAAAGGTTTGCTTTTGTTTCTATTCACAATCGTGGGCCCAGTCATGCGTCCCAGCGGCCTCTTCAACAAGATCAATTCAATTATATCTACAAACGATACACGCTCTCTCTCGCTCTCTGACCTTCAAAATTAATCATAACAAACAAACACAGTTCCCACCGCGCCCTCTTAAATGAGCCGCTCCTCCGGGGGAATCTTCAGCACGTTGTCCATTTCCAGTCTTGGGTTGCAGTACTCCTGGGCACTGGGGCTGTAGGTGCCGCGGGTGGCCCGCTTGTTGCGTGCCATCACCAGGAACGTCCCGATGAGGGCGCCCGCAATGGCGAGGATCCCGATCACGACCGGGACCACGATCAGGGCGATGTCCGCGCCGGAAGTGCCCGTCGCCTCGATGGTGGCCTGTTTGAGGGAGGGGGGAAAAAAAACAAAACAAAACGGGACGATGATTGCTTTTGTTTGATTTTAGGTTGGTAAAAATGAATCTAGATGCAGTTAGATTATAGACAAAAGTTGTATTTTTTGTCTGCTACAGGGCACAGAGTGTTAGTTTTGCATGCAAAATTACTTTCTGTGATATCCAAAAAGCAATAATCAAAAATGTTCCCTGCGTTAAAAAAACTTGTCATGCCCCATGGTCGTATAACTTGCTTAGGGCGTATCCAAACCTTTTTCACTCGTGAGTAATTTTCTATAAATTCGTCTTTCTCAAGATTTTTTATTTGGTATTTTTTTTATTTCATTGGGATGAAACTTTGCCCATGCGTTCCCTTTGTCAAGAGATATTTATATCATATATGAGCAGTTCTCTACGGAATCGGTCTTTTTTCTTTAATTTTAATTTTTGTATTTTTTAATCCGGCTGAAACTTTTTTGGTGCCTTCGGTATGCCCAAAGAAGCCATTTTGCATCATTAGTTCGTTCATATAATTTTCCATACAAATTTGGCAGCTGTCCATACAAAAATGATGTATGAAAATTCAAAAATCTGTATCTTTTGAAGGAATTTTTTGATCGATTTGGTGTCTTCGGCAAAGTTGTAGGTATGGATACGGACCACACTGGAAAGAAATGATACACGGTAAAAAAAAATTGGTGATTTTTTAATTAACTTTTTATCACTAAAACTTGACTTGCAAAAAAACACTAATTTTATTTATTTTTATTTTTTGATATGTTTTAGAGGACATCAAATGCCAACTTTTCAGAAATTTCCAGAATGGGCAAAAAATCTTTGACCGAGTTATGATTTTTTGAATCAATACAGATTTTTTCAAAAAATCGAAATATTGGTCGCAAAAATTTTTCAACTTCATTTTTTGAAGTAAAATCGAATTTGCAATCAAAAGTACTGAAGTGAAATTTTGATAAAGTGCACCGTTTTCAAGTTATTGGCATTTTTAGTTAACTTTTTTGAAAATAGTCGCAGTTTTTCATTTTTTTAAATTAGTGCCCATGTTTGCCCACCTCCGAAAAAAGTATTTTTAAAAAGCTGAGAAAATTCTCTATATTTTGCTTTTTTGAACTTTGTTGATACGACCCTTAGTTGCTGAGATATTGCCATGCAAAGGTTAAAAAACAGGAAAATTGATGTTTTCTAAGTCTCACCCAAACAACCCACCATTTTCTAATGTCGATATCTCAGCAACTAATGGTCCAATTTTCAATGTTAAAATATGAAACTTCGGGAAATTTTACGATCTTTTCGAAAAAAATATTTTCAAAAATTTAAAATCAAGACTAACATTTCAAACGGGTAAAACATTATATATTACACCTTTTTGAAATGTTAGTCTTGATTTTAAATTTTTGAAAATATTTTTTTCGAAAAGATCGTAAAATTTCCCGAAGTTTCATATTTTAACATTGAAAATTGGACCATTAATTGCTGAGATATCGACATTAGAAAATGGTGGGTTGTTTGGGCGAGACTTAGAAAACATCAATTTTCCTGTTTTTTAACCTTTGCATGGCAATATCTCAGCAACTAAGGGTCGTATCAACAAAGCTCAATAAAGCAAAATATAGAGAATTTTCTCAGCTTTTTAAAAATACTTTTTTCGGAGGTGGGCAAACATGGGCACTAATTTGAAAAAATTAAAAACTGCGACTATTTTCAAAAAAGTTAACTAAAAATGGTTATAACTTGAAAACGGTGCACTTTATCAAAATTTCACTTCAGTACTTTTTGATTGCAAATTCGATTTTATATCGAAAAATGATGTTGAAAAGTTTTTGCGACCAATATTTCGATTTTTTGAAAAAAATCTGTATTGATTCAAAAAATCATAACTCGGTCAAAGATTTTTTGCCCATTCTGGAAATTTCTGAAAAGTTGGCATTTGATGTCCTCTAAAACATATCAAAAAATAAAAATAAATAAAAATAGTGTTTTTTTGCAAATCAAGTTTTAGTGATAAAAAGTTAAATAAAAAATCACCAAAATTTTTTTACCGTGTATCATTTTTTTTCAGTGTAGTCCATATCCATACCTAAAACCTTGCCTAAGACCAAATCGATCAAAAAATTCCTTCAAAAGATACAGATTTTTGAATTTTCATGCATTATTTTTGTATGGACAGCTGCCAAGTTTGTATAGAAAATTATATGGACAAACTAATGATGCAAAATGGCTTCTTTGGGCATACCGAAGGCACCAAAAAAGTTTCAGTCGGATTAAAAAATACAAAAAAAATCGAATGACCGAAATCTGAGAGAACTGCTCATTCCTGGACCCTTTAAAATTTTTCTTAAGGATTATGCAAGAGCAAAATGTGGTATCATACCAATTTAAGGTATTGTTTTGATATTGCAAAATTACTGAATTTTTCAATGCTCGAACACCACATTTTGGTATTCTTTTGGTATTACGGTATTTTATCAAATTCCTCTGAAATAATGGGAAAATTTTGACCAATATTGACAAAATAATTAATTTTGTGCTAAAATGATGTCTCAAAGCGAATGCTTTCATTGAAAACCGGAAATTTCAAACTTGATTTTAAACATTTTTGATATACCCCTTAAAGAAATGACTTGAAATTGTGGAAAATTTTCTAAGTCAGGATGGCACATTTTGGTATTATTTTGGTATTGAAGTGTTTCATCAAATTCCTCTGAAACTATGGGATTTTTTTTTAATAAATTTTGACGAGATAATTAATTTTGCGCTAAAATGACTTGAAACCCAAAAATGTTAAAGCTGATTTTATTTTTTTTTTATATACCCACTAAGATTTTTTTTAAATCTTTGAAATTTCTTTAAGTCGGGATAACAAAATACTTTGAAAAACGAGTCAATCGACAGATTATTGAATTTTGGTGAATTTCAATCCAGTTTCATTTTAATAACACTTATTTTTCAATCTTGTTATTTTTCAGAAGCTTCAAGAACTTCAAGCACAGGCCGTTCATCAATGACAAATGCATTCGATGTGGTGAAGAATATCACTTAGAACAACATGGAATCATCAGGTGAGTAGATTTGGCTGTCGCATATGGATCATTTCCGTTTTTTTATTAACTGCAACTGCTGCACTAAAAATTGTATGAAAATACCAAATTATGGTATTACTTGTGCAAATACCAGCGACCAAAATGTGCTCTTGGTTGACCAGAAATAGATGGTAAAATACCATGAAATCATACCAAAATCATGTATGTGGAAGACCACAGGAATACCAAAATCTGATTTTCCAAGGGCGCGGGAATACCTAAAAATAAAACCATGGCAATACCAAGTTTTGGTATTCAAGCAATGTCAAAAAATCCAGAAGACCTCAACTTGGTATTGAAATGGTTTTATTTTGAGGTATTATTTTACCCTTGGAATAACATGGTTTGGTATTGTTGTGCCCTTCCACATACAAGACTTTGATATGATTTCATTGTACTTTACCATCTATTACTGGGCAACCAAGGGCACATTTTGGTCCCTGTTATTTGCCCAAGTAATACCAAAATTTGGTATTCCCATGTTATTTACCCCTGCTCGGGAAGGCATAAACAAATTGTTCTGGTTTGATTTGATCATTCTTTAAATTTTCCATATAACGACGAGCCAGTCTAATGGACATAGCTTCATTCAAACAAACAAAAAATACAAAGAAAATTCAATTTGCGAAAACGTAGATAATTACTCTGAAACCTTTATCGGGAATGATTGTAATACTTTTGACCGAAAAGAATGAATGAAAGGTAATGAATGAATAATTTTCATATCCGCCGGCAGCTTGGTCCAGTTCACAGGTGATCGCTTGATCAAACAGTTGTAATACTTTAAACCGAAAAGAGGGTTTAAAACTATCACCCAGAAAATAACCTCATTTTCTAATCGTTATAAAATACCTATTCAATATCAGGTTACCAACATGACCTGTATGGAAAACAAAATTGTTATGTGGCATAAAACAGTTCGTTTTGGAAAAAAAACTAAACGCAGAAAAGGGTCATAAAGCCCTCTGTTAATTTTAACATACAACTATAAAGTTACTCATTTTCTTATTCGGCTTTTCGTACACAAACACGAAGTAATCGTGGCGAATGGTTCCTGGTTTTATTTCCAGCTGCTCTCAATGAAAACGTTGTGGTCTCATTGAATTCTGAAATGACTGAAATATAAAGGAGTTCACAGCGGAGTTAGATCCCCCGTCCATTGGATTGACATGAAAAAATTCAATTCACATTACCGTGGGAGCTTAAGTAAGACTTAAAACGGTCGTTAAAGAAACTGTTCTGCTCCAAGTGAAACTTACTTATGGAGAATTTACCTTACCCTCTTGAAAAAGTGGAGCATCAAAATTTCCCGTCATCTATATCCTTTATCGTTGTCCCCAAATTTAACATATTTTAAGGTTTACTTTTCTATGTCATGCATTGTGTTAGTAAGTGACCCTTGCCTGGAATCCTTCATTTAAATCCAAACTACAATTGTCGTTAGTAAGAAAAGATCATGCAAAATAAAATCGTAAAAACCATATACATGTGCCGGAATTATTCGTGTGCATGAGATAAGCGTAAAAGTTTTTTGGTTTTTATGTTACAAGAAGAAAAAAACACTCCCCACAATCTTATCGACATAGTAGTAGACCGAATCCAGGAAATGTATTTCAGTGACCCTTGTGCCATCAGCCTATAATGTGGAAAAAAAAAGATTTGGCGATTGATTGCATTATGACGATGATTTGTGAGTGTTGCAGCGGGTAGCGTTAGAAGCGTTTGCCTTCCCAATGGTTATGTTACACAGCGCGGCACATCCCAGCTCACACCAGCTTACCTGTTCGGAGCAGTTGACGCCGATGAAGCCGACCGTGCAGTTGCACTTGTACCGGTGCTCCCGGTCGCAGTCCTCGATGCAGATGCCACCGTTCTCGCAGATGTTGGGCACCGCGATGCACGGGTCGGCCTGGGCGCACTCCTTGCCGCACATGCCCTGGTTACAGCGGCACCTGGGGCGAGAAACGTCAAATGTGCGGTTTGATAATTGAATTGCGGTTTAGAATTTACGACTCACCTAAACGACCCCCTCGTGTTGATGCACTCCCCGCGGCCGCCACAATTGATCGGTTCCGCGATGCACTCGTCAATGTCCAGCTCGCAGTTGCGCCCCTCGAAGCCGGTGCCGGTACAGTTGCAGCGGTACCCGTTGATAAAGTCGTCGCACTGGCCCCCGTTCTGGCACGGAGCCGATTCGCACTCGTTCACCTCGATCTCGCACAGCCGGCCGGTGTAGCCCGAGTTGCACAGGCAGATCGGGATCTGTTGGAGGGGGATTAGTACAATTTTAGAACAGCATTTTTTTTCAGGGGTGCAGATATGTAGGTCACTTGGGATAACTGTGGGATTTTGGTACAAATTTAGAACATATTTTTAAGTAAATCGTTGAGATTTCAACTGTGGGATTTCAATGTAATTTTTGTAGGGGTAGAGATACGTAGGTAACTTTGAACAACTTTGGGATTTTAGTACAAATTTAGTCCAATGTTTATTTTAGTGATATGGTGGTAATTTGCTATCCTTATTTTTAATTAAGTACAACTTTCATAAGGGAATTTGTAATAAAAGTTTTTAAAGGTTATTGAAAGGTAGAGTTATGTAGGTTACTTGGGATCACTATCAGTTAAAGTTCACATTCAGAACAATGTATAATGTAGATCGATGGGAGATATCACTGTGGGTTTTTAGTTGCAACATGGGTATTTTATTTATGGGTAGACACATAGGCCCAATGGAATCACTGTGGGATCGAAGTATAAATTTAGTTCATTTGTAGAAGGGTAATTGAGAGATCACTTTGGATGACTGTTTAGATTAGTACAAAATTAGAACAATTTTTATAAAGCTTCAGTTATGTTGGCTGTTTGAAATAACTTATGGAATTTAGTACAAATTTATTGCTTTTTTTGGAAGGTAGTTTGAAAGATTGAAGTATAAATTTAGTACAACTTTTAAGCGATAATTAAGGCTATTTGAAACAACTTTGGGATTTTAGAATAAATTTTGTACAATCTTCATGAAGGTAATTGGAAGTTCACTTTGTCACTATGCTTTAATTTAGTACAAAATTAGAACAATTTCAATAAGTATTTTGTTATGTAAGCTATTTGATAAAACTTGAGGAATTTTCGACTAATTTAGTTCATTTTTATCAAATTATTGAAGGTGGGATTGAAGTATAAATGAAGCACAATTTTTATGCGAGTAATTAGAAGGTGTGACCTTGGATCAATGTTTGATTTAGAACAAAATAAGAACAATTTCCATAAGGCTTTAGTTTTGTAGGCTGTTTGAAATAACTTCAGATATTTAGTATAAATTAAGTATTTTTTTATTACTTAATTACTAGTCAGAAAACCTGAAGGTATGATAGAAGTTAAATTTTTATTAAGGTAATTGGTCACTTTGAATCAAATTAAAAAAAAAATAGTCATAAGGGGTCTTGAAATAGCTTTGTTGTTGAAGTTTGTAGAAGGTTGGATGAAGGTTAAGACGGTAATTCGAATCTCATTATGGATTACTGTTTCATGATTTTTTTTTCATAGGTAGGCTATTTAAAATAACTTTGAGATTTTAGTACAAATTCAGCACAATTTTCATGAAGGTAGTGAAGGTGACCTGCAACATTTGAGCTCTCTGATTATTTTTAGAACCACTCATTTCGTTCAATTTTAATGGGGGTAGAGTTAAGTAGGTCACTGGAATTTTAGATTTTAGTACCAATTTAGTTCAAAAATAAAAACAGTTTTAGTACAGCTTTTGTGAGTTCACTTTGGATCACTGTTTTATTTAGTTCAAATTGAAAACAGTTTGCATAGAGGTGGAGTTACGCAGGCCACTTGAAATAACTTTGAGTTTTTAGTACCAATTTAGTACAGTTTTTGTGAGGTCATTTTGGATCATTGTTTAATTTAGTTGAAATTCAGAATAGTTTTCATAAAGAGGAAGTTACGTAGGTCACATGAAATATCTTTGAATTTTTAGTACTAATTTAGTACAGTTTTTGTGAGGTCACTTTGGATCACTGTTTTATTTAGTTCAAATTCAGAACAGTTTTCACAGAGGTGGAGTTACGTGAGCCACTTTAAATATAATTGAGATTTTTGTACTAATTTAGAACAGTTCTTGGAATGTTACATTGGATCACTTTTATCAAGACTTTTATATTTAGTTCACATTATGATTTTTTTTAAAGGTGAAGTGAAGTAGGTCACTTAAGTTAACTTTGAGTTTTTAGTAACAATTTAATACATTTTTCGTGATGGAGATCAAGAGGTCAATTGGGCTGTTTTATTTTAGTATAATTTTAGGAAAATTAATATAGGGACAGAGTTAAGTAGCTCACTTGGAATAACTTTGGGATTTTAGTACAAAGCAATTTCCATTTTGATAGAAGTAATTGGGAGGTCATTTGAGATCTCTGTTTTATTTTAGTACGTTTTATAGGGGTAAAGTTAAATAGGGTACTTGGAATCACTTTGGGATTTTAGTAAAAAATTTGTTCAATTTTATTGGGGTAGAGATATGTAGGTCATTCCCATTCTTTGTAGAATTTTGGTAAAATTTGGTTTAAATGTTTATAGAAGTATAGATACGTAGGTCACTGTGGCATTTTTATTCAAAATTTTTATTGAGGAAAAGTAATCCAGGTCATAAGAGAATAATGTTCATAGGGGAAGAGTTATGTAGGTCACTTACCCCTTCGTCATTAGTCATGCAGATCGCATCGTTTTGGCACCGTTCAACGTCGCAGAACCGGATGTCGCACAGCGGTCCGGAAAAGCCGGGCTTGCAGGAGCACGTGAAGTTGTTGCCCGTCGTTGAATCTGCAAGAAAGAGTCAACATTTTAGTACAACCTCAAAACAAGAACCACTTTCCGCCCAACTTACTAAACCCGTCATTGCAGGTCGACCCGTTCTTGCATGGCTGGTTGTCGCAGGTCACCAGCCGGAACACGTCACAGGTCGGCCCGGCGTACTCCTCGGTACACTCGCAGGTAAAACCGGCGATCCGATCGGTACAGGTTCCCCCGTTGCGGCACGGGTTCGACCGGCACTCGTCGATCTCGAACTCGCACAGCTCGCCCTCGTACCCCTCCAAACACTGGCAGGTGAAGCTCGCCACGCCGTCGATACAGGTCGAGTTGTTGGTGCAGTTCGCCGTCAAGCACTCGTCGATGTTCTGCGAGCAGTCGTCGTTTTCGTATCCGGCCGGGCAATCGCAAGCGTACTTCTCCGACGGGTTGCTGCAGATGCCTCCGTTCTTACAGGACTGCTGGAAGCACAGGATACAACCCTCTTCCGGTTGGGCTGAACTCAGGTTGAAGTGAGCGCCGGTGAAGTGGAACGTGTCCGGGTAGATCACGTCGTGCGGGAAGAATGGCAACAGGTAACCTCCTACGCGAGTCTCCCCCAAGCATCCCTTGAACGTCGATCCTTTATCGGTTCCTCCGTTCACGATCGAGTTGTTGTCGATCGGTGCCAGTGGCGAAGTCCCCCCAAGATATATAAAGAACTTTCCAGAGAATAAGTGCTTATAAGCCATGTAGTCGATCGTCACCGAGATCGCCGGCTGCGGATCCAGCGCCGTTTCCCAGCCCTTCCACCCAGCTTCCAACTTCCCATTCGAGGTCACCCGCACAAACACCGTATGCCACCCATAGTTATCGTCCTCGTCGTACTGGAACCGATACTGCTCGGGCAGCTCCGACGACAACCGCCACGAAACCGTCACCAGCTTCATGATCGTCGATATCTCAAAGTACATGTCGCTGTCCTGCACGCTCAGCAGCGTCCCCCCGAACTTGGTCCGGTACGAGATCTCGATCGTGTCCATGATGTTGTCCTTGCCGGAGGCCGTCTGACGGTGGTGCAGCAACTCCGCCGAACCCGGGTTGAACGAGTACCGCAGCGGTTCGTTGTCGTCGTGGAAGGTCATATTGGAGATGCACTCGTAGCCCGTGTCCAGATTTTGGCAGGTCGCGTGCTGGGGGCACTTTTGCAGCTCGCAGAACTGGATCTCCTGGCAGAACTTGCCCTTGTAGCCGCGCGGGCAGGTGCAGCTGTGATGGGGGGAGGAAAAAGATTAGGTAAGAGCGCTGTAATTTGTAAGGGTCTTATAAGATCTTATAAGTCCTATAGGAAAAAAATCTGTAGAAAGAGTTAAGTACAAACAACAAACAAGGAAAAAGGAACGGGCAATTGGAAAATTTGAACAATCTTTTGAATATCAAAACCCATTTCAAACTGTTTCTTCAGCAATTCATTAAGCATGTTCCAATGGTTCTAAGAATATAAAAAGAATTCCTTAAAATTTAAATCAAGTATTTACACATTTATTTTTTTCGAATTCGGTAGTTGAAAAATCGGTATATGTAGTTTAGGTCGGTAAACCATCTGCCAAAATGAACAAAATTTTACCGAATATCCGTAGTATGATGAACAATAATGAACTTTATTACTGAATTTCACAGTAACAAATATGCAATTATGGAAGTTGTAAAATTTGAAGATGTAATATTTCCTTTTATATGATGTAATATTACCTCAATTTAGACTGGATAAGTGACGAAACAATGAAATAGTAGTGAATTTACACATTTTTAAGAGGTAAAATTACACATTTTTCTCTGACATGTAATACCAGGGCCGTGCACAGGATTTTCGAAAGGGGAGGGTTTTCTCGAAAGGGGCGCATGGGGTGCTTGTTTAGATTGCGAAAGGGCGCTAACAGTCAATCTTTAAACTCAATAAATAATACTTTGGTATATTTTACATATATTTTGCTGGTTCGAATCCCGCGGCGGACGCTCTAAACTTCTAAGTGTAAATATGGGTATCCGGCGCCGTCGCTCTGTGCCTTACTCAAATAGGGCGGCGAAGTCCTTGTAGTTAAAAGGAAGACAGTGGTTGGTCTAGTACCGGCCGACAGATATAAAGTCAACTTCGTTTTTATATATTTTACATTGGTGCAACAGGAGACTACACTTTTTGAATTGGTGCTGCAAATCGTGTTGAATAGCACCATGAAGGAGGGGGCGTTAATTCGGAGTTTGAGCGAATTTGAGATTTTTGCGCAAATGAGAGTTTTGGCGTAAATCGGAAGAGGCATGGGCCGTTCACTTGTGGAGCGTAAAACGGGGTTTTAGTGAAGAAGTGTAGCGGTAATTGCTCAAAACAAGTTTTCATAAGTTTTTTTTTTAAATATTAAGAGTAGTTCTCAACGATTTCGCAAATTTTTTTCACGATTTTTAGCTTTTCATTTTTTTGATTTGGATGAAACTTTGCCATGCACCATGCATTCCATATGTCAAAAGAAGCACAATTGCATAATTCGTTTTTCTATACAAATGTCCATACAATTCTGGGGCCGGTCATATTATTCATCTGGTTTAGGAGATATGATTTTTTTGAAGAAAAAAAACGTAAAAGTGGACAAAAATTGTTGAAGCAATTTTGTTAACAAAATGTACCGTTTTCAGGTTAAAGCTAATTTTAGGACTGCATTTTCAATTTATTTTGGTTTCTTTTCAAGAAAATTTTGTACAATTTTCTCTCTGAAACTTTCAAATCGAGCAATTTGTTTCTGAGATACACAATCTCAAAGAAATCAAATCGATGAACTTGATTTTTTCTAAGAGTTAACCCTTTGCTGCCCAATTTTTTTCGATTTTTTTTAAATTTTTCCCTTGACATTTTGAGCAACTTTTGTTCTACGAAAAAGTTTACGTCTCTTGTTTTTTGTTGTTTTTGTTTCATTTATAGTTTTAATATTTGCATTTATCTTGTTTAGTTGATATTTGTTTTTGGTAGTATTTGGCCTATTCTAGCACCTAATTTGTCATGTTTTTACAGCCAATTTTTCATTATTTTTCATTATTTTTTTGTATGTTTTTAATTTTTTTACTCTAGAACAAACCATTATCATTTAAATTGTTAAAAAATGCTTAGAGGTATAGTCTGAAACAATAGAAAAAAAAGTACAGAAAATATTAGTGAAAAACACAGCCAAGAAAAATTTACATTGGTAAAGTCAAATAAAACAAGTCACACGTTCAACCCTAAAAAAAAAACAAATTTTAAGAGTTCACCTTTCCAATGCTTTTTAAATGTCGAAAATTGGTAAAAAAAAAGATGTTTGGCTAATTATTAGATCGAACCCCGCCTAGAGGTGGGGTTGGGTTGTAGCTGGATAAACTGAAAGTGTTCAACTGATCATAACTCGGAAACTACTGGTTTTCAATCGACTTTTCTTTGCATTCCCTATGTCAAAAGAAGCAATTTTGCATCATTTGTTTTTTCATGCAAGTCTCCATACAATTTTGAGGGCTGGAATGGGTATGTAAACGTATGAAATTTTGTATCTTTGGACGGAATTTTCTGAAAATTTGAAAAATTAGATAAGAAACTTCATTTTTGGGTCAAACATTTGTAACAGATTTTTTGAGTATAAAAAATTAAAAAAGATAATTTTGAATATATTTCTATCGATTCCTTGACTTTTCTGAAGAAACGTCCTAGAAAATCGATAAAAAGTAACAAAGTTGCTACAGGAAACAAAGATATATTTCGATTTACCCCAGAAAATGTTCCGAAAAGGCACCTCTCTCATAAACAAAATTTAAAAAATGATAAAATAATTAACATATTAAAAAAAATACTATCAACGCCTGAATAGCACCATAGAAATGATGAAAATATTTTGAAAATTAGATTTCAAAGAAAGTTTCACAACACGTAAAAAAAATAATCAAAAAAAAGTTAGCTTAAGCAACATAAAAATGATAAAAAGTTGCGCCTTGTGATGAAATAATTTTTTTTAAATAAAACAATTTGACTAACTTTTTGAAAATAAAATTTCACTACAGGTGGCCTCATGACAAAATAAAAAAATGAAAAAAGTAGAGCAACATAAAAAAAGATCAAAGATAAATATTTTAAAAATAGGATTTTACCAGCGGCGTTTTGTTGATAAAATTGTTTGACTATCGGCGCTCCTCAAGCTATAAAGACTATTCAAAATTAGTCAAACAAAGTTTGCCAACCGGCGCAAAAAGTTGTTGTAGCTAGAACGCTAAACAGAATTTTTATTTTTTTATGTTACCGTACGCCAAACTTTGTTTTGCTCTTATTAAACAGTCTTTATGTTGCTAGAGGGGCGTCGATAGTCAAACTTTTTTTTGTTGAATGTTTTAATTTTGTCATAATAGCGGTTCCAGTAAAATCTTATGTTTAAAATATTTTTATCATTTTTAAGCTGATTTGGGCACTGATTATTCAACTTTTTTTTCAATATTTTTACCAATTTTTTTCCCCACTCATAAGGGCGCCTCCAGTAAAACTTACATATTGAGAATTTACATAAAAATGTTTACGTCATAGTGGCGCCTCCAGTTAAATTTTCGTATTGAGAATTTTCATAAAAATGTTTCATTCATAATTATCATAGGTCACATTTTCATAAAAAGAATTTGTATGATTTTTTTTGAGTCAAAAGAGAGCCTCCATTCATTTTTTCATATCGAAAGTTGGCCTGATTTTTTTAAGTCGTTAGGGCGTCTCCAGTCAAAATTTTATATTGAGAATTTGAATTGGAAAAAATTAAATCGTAGGGGCGCCTCCAGTAAAATTTTCATAATTTTCATAAAAAATTTTTAGTCATAGGGGCGTCTCCAGTAAAATTTTTCATATCGAGAATGTATGAATTTTTTGAAGTCGTAGGGGAGCCTCCATTCAATTTTTTATATCGTGAATTTGCATGATTTTTTTAAGTCGTAGGGGCGCCTCCAATTCAATTTTCATATCAAGAATTTTCATAAAAATGTTTTTGTCATAGAGGCGCCTACAACCAAATTTTAATATCGAGAATTTTCATGTTTTTTTCAAGCCTCCAGTCATTTTTTAAAATATAATTAATATATTTTTTTAATGTCGTAGGGGCGCCTCCATTCAATATTTCATATGGAGAATTTGAATGATATTTTTAAGTTAAAAGGGACCTCCAGTCAAGTTTCTATATTGTGAACTTTTATTTAAAAAAAATAAAGTCGTAGGCCTCCAGTTAAATTTTCATGATTTTCATAAAAATGTTTAAGTCAAAGGGACGCCTCCAGTCAATTTTTTCATATCGAGAATTTGCATGATTTTTTAAGTCATAAGGGCGCCTCCAGTCAAATTTTCATAATAAAATTTGTATGATTTTTTTAAAGTCGTAGTGGAGCCTCCAATCAATTTTTCATTTCGAGAATTTGCATGATTTTGTTAGGTCGTAGGGGCGCCTTCAATTCAATTTTCATATCGAGAATTTTCATAAAAATGTTTAAGTCATAGGGCGCCTCCAGTCATTTTTTCATAATAAGAAATTGTATGATTTTTTCAAAGTCGTAGGGACGCATTCATTAAATTTTTCATAGCGAAAATTTTCATGATTTTTTAAGTCGCCTCCTGTCAAATTTTCAATATTGAGAATTTGTTTAAAAAAATTAAGTCGTAGGGGCGGCACCAAATAAATTTTCATAAAAAGAATTTGTATGATTTTTTTTAAGTCATAAGGGCGCCTCAATCCAAGTTGCCATATCGAGCATATGCCTTTAAAGTCGTAGGGGCGTCTTCAGTCCTATTTTTACATTGGGAATTTGTATTTAAAAAAAATAATTCATAGGGGCGCTTTCAGTCAATTTTTCATATCAAGAATTCGCATGATTTTTTTAATTCTAAGGGGCGCCTCCAGTCAAATCTTTAATGTTGAGAATATGTTTAAAAAAATTAGGTCGTAGGGGCGCCTCCAGTTAAATTTTCATATTGAGAATTTTCATAAAAATGTTTCATTCATAGTCATAGGTCAAATTTTCAATATAAGAATTGGTATGATTTTTTTAAGTCATAAGAGCGCCTCTAGTCAAATTTTCATTATAAAATTTGTATGTTTTTTTAAGTCGTAGGGGCGCCTCTAGTCAAATTTTTATATGGCATATTCGTACTGAAAAAAATTAAGTCTTAGGGGCGCCTCCAATTAAATTTTCATAATTTTCATGAAAAGGTTTTAGTCATAGGGGCGCCTGCAGTCAAATTTTTCATATCGATAATTTGCAAGATTTTTTTAAGTCATAAGGGTGCCTCCAGTCTAATTTTCATAACAAAATTTGTATGATTTTTTAAAGTCGTATGGGCGCCTGTATTTAATTTTTCAAATCGAGAATTTGCATGATTTTTTTAAGTCGTAAGGGCGCTTCCAGTCAATTTTTTATATTGCATATTCGTATTGAAAAAAAATAAGTCTTAGGGTCGCCTCCAGTTAAATTTTCATAATTTTCATAAAAATGTGGTAGTCATAGGGGCGCCTTCAGTCAAATTTTTTACATATCGAGAATTTGCATGATTTTTTTAAGTAATAAGGGCGCCTCCAGTCAAATTTTCATAACAAAATTTGTATGATTTTTTTAAAGTCGTAGGGGCGCCTACAGTCAAATTTTTATATTGCATATTCGTATTGAAAGAAATTAAGTCTAAGGGGCGCGTTCAGTTAAATTTTCATAAAAATGTGGTAGTCATAGGGGCGCCTCCAGTCATTTTTTTTATATCGAGATTTTTCATGGTTTTTTCAAGTCATAAGGGCGCCTCCAGTCAATTATAATAAAATTAATATGATTTTTTTAAAGTCGTAGGGGCGCCTCCATTCAATATTTCATTTCGAGAATTTGCATGATTTTTTTAAGACGTAGAGGCGCCTCCAGTCAAATTTTTATATTGCATATTCGTACTGAAAAAAATTAAGTCTTAGGGGCGCCTCTAATTAAATTTTCATAATTTTCATGAAAAGGTTTTAGTCATAGGGGCGCCTGCAGTCAAATTTTTCATATCGATAATTTGCAAGATTTTTTTAAGTCATAAGGGTGCCTCCAGTCAAATTTTCATAACAAAATTTGTATGATTTTTTAAAGTCGTATGGGCGCCTATATTTAATTTTTCATATCGAGAATTTGCATGATTTTTTTAAGTCGTAAGGGCGCTTCCAGTCAATTTTTTATATTGCATATTCGTATTGAAAAAAAATAAGTCTTAGGGTCGCCTCCAGTTAAATTTTCATAATTTTCATAAAAATGTTTTAGTCATAGGGGCGCCTTCAGTCAAATTTTTTACATATCGAGAATTTGCATGATTTTTTTAAGTAATAAGGGCGCCTCCAGTCAAATTTTCATAACAAAATTTGTATGATTTTTTTTACAGTCGTAGGGGCGCCTCCAGTCATATTTTTATATTGCATATTCGTATTGAAAGAAATTAAGTCTAAGGGGCGCGTTCAGTTAAATTTTCATAAAAATGTGGTAGTCATAGGGGCGCCTCCAGTCATTTTTTTTATATCGAGATTTTTCATGGTTTTTTCAAGTCATAAGGGCGCCTCCAGTCAATTATAATAAAATTAATATGATTTTTTTAAAGTCGTAGGGGCGCCTCCATTCAATATTTCATTTCGAGAATTTGCATGATTTTTTTAAGACGTAGAGGCGCCTCCAGTCAAATTTTTATATTGCATATTCGTACTGAAAAAAATTAAGTCTTAGGGGCGCCTCTAATTAAATTTTCATAATTTTCATGAAAAGGTTTTAGTCATAGGGGCGCCTGCAGTCAAATTTTTCATATCGATAATTTGCAAGATTTTTTTAAGTCATAAGGGTGCCTCCAGTCAAATTTTCATAACAAAATTTGTATGATTTTTTAAAGTCGTATGGGCGCCTATATTTAATTTTTCATATCGAGAATTTGCATGATTTTTTTAAGTCGTAAGGGCGCTTCCAGTCAATTTTTTATATTGCATATTCGTATTGAAAAAAAATAAGTCTTAGGGTCGCCTCCAGTTAAATTTTCATAATTTTCATAAAAATGTTTTAGTCATAGGGGCGCCTTCAGTCAAATTTTTTACATATCGAGAATTTGCATGATTTTTTTAAGTAATAAGGGCGCCTCCAGTCAAATTTTCATAACAAAATTTGTATGATTTTTTTTACAGTCGTAGGGGCGCCTACAGTCAAATTTTTATATTGCATATTCGTATTGAAAGAAATTAAGTCTAAGGGGCGCGTTCAGTTAAATTTTCATAAAAATGTGGTAGTCATAGGGGCGCCTCCAGTCAATTTTTTTATATCGAGAATTTTCATGGTTTTTTCAAGTCATAAGGGCGCCTCCAGTCAATTATAATAAAATTAATATGATTTTTTTAAAGTCGTAGGGGCGCCTCCATTCAATATTTCATTTCGAGAATTTGCATGATTTTTTTAAGACGTAGGGGCGCCTCCAGTCATATTTTTATATTGCATATTCGTATTGAAAATAATTAAGTCTAAGGGACGCGTCCAGTTAAACTTTCATAAAAATGTGGTAGTCATAGGGGCGCCTCAAGTCAATTTTTTTATATCGAGAATTTTCATGTTTTTTCAAGTCATAAGGGCGCCTTCAGTCAATTTTTATAAAAAAGTTAATATGATTTTTTTCAAGTCGTAGGGGCGCCTCCATTCAATATTTCATTTCGAGAATTTGCATGATTTTTTTAAGACGTAGAGGCGCCTCCAGTCAAATTTTTATATTGCATATTCGTATTGAAAAAAAATAAGTCTTAGGGGCGCCTCCAGTTAAATTATCATAATTTTCATAAAAATGTTTTAGTCATAGGGGCGCCTCCAGTCAAATTTTTCATATCGATTTGAAAAAAAAATCTCTTTGGCATTTTAGCAACAGAGCTAAAAAAAAATCGGCCCTTCGGGCCGAGGGGCGCGTGGGGTGTAACTAACTTAATTTGCCAGGGGGGGGTTAAACCCCTAAAACCCCCCCCCTTGTACACGGCCCTGTGTAATACTGTAATACTTCCATGATTTTTCACTGTGTAACAAACTGTAACAAAGTATCCACCGGTAGATGCTTTGGTGGATTTCCACCGCGGTTAACCAAATCAAAATAACAATGCAACTCAGAAGAAATTTGAGGAATCAAGTTGAATGAGAGTTGCTCTCTTGGTTAAATTTTCTACATTGAAAGGTATAATGAATAGAAAGCAGGATATTTTTTTTTAGATTTTTCGGAGTTTAACAACTCACACAGCAGTTGCCCCGACCCCTCTTCGATTTGCGTGAAACTTTGTCCTAAGGGGTAACTTTTGTCCCTGATCACGAATCCGAGGTCCGTTTTTTGATATCTCGTGACGGAGGGGCGGTACGACCCCTTCCATTTTTGAACATGCAAAAAAAGAGGTGTTTTTCAATAATTTGCAGCCTGAAACGGTGATGAGATAGAAATTTGGTGTCAAAGAGACTTTTATGTAAAATTAGACGCCCGATTTGATGGCGTACTCAGAATTCCGAAAAAACGTATTTTTCATCGAAAAAAACACTAAAAAAGTTTTAAAAATTCTCCCATTTTCCGTTACTCGACTGTAAAAATTTTTAGAACATGTCATTTTATGGGAAATTTAATGTACTTTTCGAATCTACATTGACCCAGAAGGGTCATTTTTTCATTTAGAACAAAATTTTTCATTTTAAAATTTCGTGTTTTTTCTAACTTCGCAGGGTTATTTTTTAGAGTGTAACAATGTTCTACAAAGTTGTAGAGCAGACAATTACAAAAAAATTGATATAAAGACATAAGGGGTTTGCTCATAAACATCACGAGTTATCGCGATTTTACGAAAAAAAGTTTTGAAAAAGTTGGTCGTCATCGATCATGGCCGTTCATTGTCACCCGCGACAGACACGGACGACGAAACAAAGAGAAACGCAAAAAGTAACTTTTTCAAAACTTTTTTTCGTAAAATCGCGATAACTCGTGATGTTTACTGGCAAACCACTTATGTCTATATATCAAAAATTTTGTAATTGTCTGCTCTACAACTTTGTAGAACATTGTTACACTCTAAAAAATAACCCTGCAAAGTTAGAAAAAACACGAAATTTTAAAATGAAAAATTTTGTTCTAAATGAAAAAATGACCCTTCTGGGTCAATGTAGATTCGAAAAGTACATTAAATTTCCCATAAAATGACATGTTCCAACATTTTTTACAGTCGAGTAACGGAAAATGGGAGAATTTTTAAAACTTTTTTAGTGTTTTTTTCGATGAAAAATACGTTTTTTTCGGAATTCTGAGTACACCATCAAATCGGGCGTCTAATTTTACATAAAAGTCCCTTTGACACCAAATTTCTATCTCATCACCGTTTCAGGCTGCAAATTATTGAAAAACATCTCTTTTTTCGCATGTTCAAAAATGGAAGGGGTCGTACCGCCCCTCCGTCACGAAATATCAAAAAACGGACCTCGGATTCGTGATCAGGGACAAAGTTTACCCCTTAGGACAAAGTTTCACGCAAATCGAAGAGGGGTCGGGGCAACTTTTCCCGATTTCGTGTGAGTTGGTAGAGAATTACCCATATTTAATATTGGCTTTTCATCCGAAAATTGTATCTTCGTACATTTTTAGTGTTGCACTTTATTAAAAAAACAGTTTTTTTTAAATTTGCATATTCGATCGATTGCATAAAGTGATCAAAAAATGGTCAATAATCTCGATTAAACAAACTCGATTATCCAACGTCCTCGGAAAAATTACACTTCGTATGATCTAATCTTCGAATAACACAGTTCAACAAAAAATCAAATGTTTCTTGTCTCTGAGACGAGTATATGTGTTCCTAGTAGAATTTTACTTTCGTTTTTTTAGTGTGGACATTGTAAATTAAAAAGGGAGCAAATATGAGAAATATCAATTCAACTGAAGTTGAATTTGCAGAATTCGATTTGAAAAAAAAAAGTTTGTTGTGGTCCGATTATCCGAAGCTCCTTTGAAACCTTTGGATAATCCAACTTCGGATAATCCAAGCTCGAGATAAATACAGTTTATAACTCGATTATCCGAAGCCTCGATTAACCGAAGTTTCGATTATCCGAAATTCGATTATCCAAAGTTTTGATTATCCGAAATTCGATTATCCGACGGTTTCTTAGATATTCGAATAATGGACACAATATTAACGCATTATTTCGTTTCTCAAATTCGAGTTCTGTGACCTCATTATGAAATTAATTAAACAAATGCAGCTTTTTTTTTAAAGAGAGGCTCCTCTTTTTTTTAAATAAACTGAAGCAATTTAAACATAAATTCTTAAGACACAAATTTTAAAACTTTTACATAACATTTTTGTGTCACCGAAAACGAAGTTGACTTTATAGCTGTCGGCCACCATTGCTAGTACCAACCACTAGTGTCTTCCTTTTTATCTACAAGGACTTCGCCGCCCTGAGCTCCTAAGTGTATGAAAGTATGGCACGGAGCGACGGCGCCGAATACCCATATTTACACATAGAATTTTAGAGCGCCCGCCGCGGGATTCGAACCGGCGACCTCTGGATTGTGAGTCCAGTGCGCGGTCCGATTGATCCACACGGGCGGGACGTTTTGTGTCACCACCCTATGTAATATTGGATGCAGAGATCATGTTTTTTTTGACAAAAGTGTTTGTATATTTTGTGCCATATTAAAAAATATACTTATTTTAGCGTATTTTTTTAGATGATTCCAGTTGCATAGAAAATCCGTTGAGATTTTTTTTATTGATTTTTAAAAGACTTCCTTGAAAAATAGAACAAATTACTATCTTTTTCTTAACTAACAGTTTTCTCATGTAATAATACAAAATTAGCAAATTTTACAGCAAAGTGCTGGGAATAATTTTTCTTATCCGATTCTGGCATAAGTTTTCTGAAAAAAAATCGCACTTCTTCAATTCAGTCCAGTTTCGGTTCCTATACCTCGGCATTGAAAATTATAAAGTTTAATAAAGTTATTTAACAGTTACGACAAAAAACGATTCAAACTAAGGGAGCGTTCTTTTATTACGTAACGCAAAAAAAGATTAACGAACGGCAGAACAAAAAAGAGGAAGCTTTTTTCACCCTTTCTGGTTTGCTTTCGCTACCGCTGCTGTCAATTTGAAATTTCCTTGACCGGTTCTTTACGAGGTGCGTACCCTACATTAATCATAAAATATCCAGGTTTTTAAGCGAAGATGGCGTCCGAATGGTGAACGTCCGAAATGTCAAAATCACGCAGTGGTACCAATATTCCGAAAAAAGTGTGCCATGGCATGACAGCCACATTTGTTTTCTAATGTTGGTGCTACTGCGCGATTTTGACATTTCGGATGTTCACCATTCGAACGCCATCTTCGCTTAAAATCCTGGATATTGATGAAAATTTCAAAATTTGCGGAATGACCAATTTCCGGTCAAGTGAGACAACCTTAAAAAAAATTGGCAGCGAAATTATAGGAATGTATAGTTCTGTTATTCTCTGTATAGTTCTAAGAATATTCGGAAATGTATCAGCTTAAATGAAGGGAGCTGTGAGACGAGCGGACTATAACATGAAAGTGGAAGGTCTTCAGTGTTCAAAGGTCAACATTTCTAGGTTGAGAGCTGATTGCGGAATGAGATTTTTCTGTATGATAGAACGAATTTTAGGAATGAGACATTCAACCCAACCATAGCTTAAATTTTGGACTGAATCTTGGAGGTAATACAATGAGTTTATCCAAATCATGTTACCTAGCTAATTTACGGTCGTTCCAAAGTCGCTTCAACGAGTGGAAGCTATCTTTGAGATAGTCCCACTTGCAACGACTGCATGCGAGAGTGAGATTTCGGTGCGTTAGTTTTAGTCTTCAGAAATATTGGCAAATACTTACACGAAATCGTTCCACGTGTTGGCGCAGACGGCGTCGTGCTTGCACGGCTGCGTCCGGCACAGATCGTCGGTGACGACACCCTCGAGCACGGAGTTGCGGTCGATGGTGACGTCGCCAAAGGGTGGGGGCAGGACCAGACCTTCCTCGTTCAGCGGGTACAGCTCGACGATCATGGCGTGCGAACCGTTCGAGACCTGGACGTCCTGGATGATGCCCTTGAAGTACTGCTTTTCGGAGTCGTCTTTGTACAGGCTGTTGATGGAGTCCGGGTAGGGTGGGAGACCTCCGAGGTAGAGGACCTGGGCGTTGAGTTGACCGGAGGAGGAGAGGGTTTTTCGGAAGTACTCGGTGCCGTTGAGTTTGACCTGGACGAGGGTGGAGTTGCGGATGACTTCGATGAGGTGGAGATAGCCGTTGTCGAGTTTGTTGCCGCCGACGGTGTAGCCTTCGGGGGTGTCGTTGAAGATCATGCGGACGAGGAGTTCGCCCTTGGAGAGGAACGCGGCGACGTACGAGTCGTCCGGGGTTTGGTCGCTGGCTTCGGGTTCGCTGCCGAGATAGAAGACCATGCCGGAGGGTTGGCGGGTTCGGATGAACATCGAGATGTCCAGGACGGAGCGGATTGCACGGCGGGCAGTGTCACTAACGTTGACCTTGACCGCGGTGGAGGATGTGTTTTCGTGGCCAAAGGTTGCCGCCGTGATGTTGTACTTGCAGGTGTGACCCAGGTGAGGTCGCTGGCAGTGGCAGGAGAAGGTGTGCCACAGATCGGTACACTGGCCGTTGGAGTTGCACGGGTTGGGTTCGCACTGGGGCGTTCGCGGACAGCCGGTGTCAATGTTGTGCAGGGTGGTGAACTCTTGTTCCTGTCCGGGGAGTACGAACTGGCTGTTGATGACGACGTCTTCCATGCATCCGACGAAGCTGGAGACGGCCCGGGCAATGTGCTTGAGGTAGGGTTGAGCGAGGGTCGGGGTGGTTCCTCCGAGGTAGGTGATGGGGAAGGAGGTATTGCTTCCGTTGGTACCTTCGTACGAGTTGATCGGGAAGATGGTCTGCTCTTCGTTGGCCGACAGGACCAAGTGCGACGAGTTGATCCCGACGAAGACCTTTTGCCACTTGCTGTCGTTGAGTCCGGAACCGACAAAGACTCCCTCCCAACGATTCAACAGGGCGGAGTGCAGATTAAGCCGTCCGTTGTTCAATACCAAGATGTAGGAGGTCGCTCCATTTCCGAACGCCAGAATACCATTTGGCAGCGTAGTCTTGAACCTCAAATGAATATCATACCCTTCATCCCGGGTTGTGTTCACAATCAGCAAACTCTTCGCTCCAAGCGACATCGTCGTAACCGTGTCACAAGTCTTACCCTGGAAACCTTGCCTACACGAGCAGTTGAACTTGTGCTGCGTTTCATTCTCCAAATAAGGTATGCAAGCTCCTCCGTTCAAGCAAGGCTCCCCCTCACACCCGGTCAACTTCACCGAACAATTCTTGCCACCCCACAGCCCATCACAGTCACAGTCATAGTTGTTCCTCGCGTCCAAACACGTTCCATGAACACACGGATGGTACTTCAAGCACTCATCGATATCCGTCTCACAGTGGAATCCCTCGAAACCCGGCTCACAATCACATGTATAATTGCCAATTCCATCCACGCACGCCCCGTTCTTGCACGGACTGCTGTCGCACTCGTTGATGTTGATCTCGCAGTTCTTGCCCATCGTCCCGGGCACACACACGCAATCATACCCGCTGGCATTCGCAAACGAGAACCCGTTCCTATAATTCACCGGCAAGCTCATATCCGTCGAGTAGTACAGCGTCACGTTCGAGCGCTCCAAGCACCTCCCCGAGTACTGACACGGATTCGGTTCGCACTCGCTAATGTCCTCCTCGCAGTTCTTCCCGACGTAGCCCGGGAAGCACTTGCACTGGTAGTCGTTCACCTTGTCGATGCACTCGGCTCCGTTCGTGCACGGATTCGACTCGCACTCGTTGATGTTGTACTGGCACAGCTTGCCCGAGTAGCCCGTCTGGTTGCAGTCGCACAGGAAGTCGCCGAGCTTGTCGATGCAGCGGCCGTTGTTCTGGCACGGTTGGGACTGTGGAGAGATGAAAGTTACGATTTGGAGATCAGTTTCAGGGTTTTAAAACGAATTTCTAAAAGGTTCAACGAATCCTGACCAAAAAGCCCAAATTACTTAATGTTGAAACAAACAAACCCAAATAACTCACCTCACAATCATCGATGTCAATCTCGCACAACCTTCCAGTCATCCCGGGAATACACACGCACGTAAAGTTCGCCACCCGATCGATACACGTCGATCCCTTCGAACAAGGGTTACTCTCGCACTCGTCAATATCCGTATCGCAGTCTTTCCCACTGTACCCGGGCGGACATATGCACTCGTAGTCGTTCTCCTTGTTCACGCACTGGGCCCCATTCTTGCACGGCCTACTCAAACACTCGTCCACATCCAGATCGCAGTTGAGTCCCGTATATCCGGGCGTACAGAAGCACCGGAACGACCCCGGAGTGTTCTGGCAAATCCCATTCACGCAGATCTTGTCCTTGATCTTGCACTCGTCAATATCGTTCTCGCACCGTTTTCCCTCGTACCCGGGTGGACACTTGCACACATAGTCCTGCCCGCCGGAACCCTGCGGATAGCACGACCCGTTGTGCAGACACGGCGACGAAGCGCACACGTTGTCGCAGTTCATGTTGTCCGGGCACTGGCACTTGCCACCGATACACCGGAACGGTTCCAGACAGTTGGCCGACGAGCAGATGGCCGTCGCGAGTTCGCACCGTTGCCCGTCGAAGCCCTGCGGGCAGATGCACGTCGAGCTGTTCGGGGTGCAGCTGCCGCCGTTCAGGCAGTTGCACTCGTCCGAGTACGGGAGCGCCACCGGGGACTCGCAGCGGGAACCTGTGAGGGGGAGGACGTAGATTGAGGTTAGTTCTATGACTATGATTAATTTTTTATTAACGAAGTTGAGATTTCCGTAGCCATGTAATTTTGGACATCACCATTGCACTGTCTAACTTGGGAGTCATTCCATTTGGGTTCACACACGTTTTGAAACTGTTAATCTTCCCAACCCATGCGAACGAATTATCTTTGCGGTTAATTTTACGCGGTTGGCCTGACCATTCGAACAGCAATATATTGGGGGTGATCGACTCCAAATTCTAGAGAATGCTTTCAAAAAATGCTAGAATTTGACCTAAAATTTGATCCAAAATTGTAAGTAAATTCAAGAAAATCAATCAGAATAAATACAAAATTTACTAGATCTTTCCAATGACGAAATAGTAGTTTATGCAACAAGTTGCTAAAAGAGGATTTTTTCAGCACGAGTCGTACATTTATCCAACGAGGTTCACCGAGTTGGATAAATACGACGAGTGCTAAAAAAATCAAGTTTTGCAACGAGTTCCATACAACATTTTTTGCAATTTCGAAAAACACCCATTGAGTGAAATTTTAAGTCGAATTTTCATGTATTTTGTCAATAAATCTTTTAAATCACAAAAATGTTGAAAAGTGTTACTTTTCGAAAGAAGTGCTGAAAAGTTCAACTTTTCAGCACCCATTTCAGTGCTGAAAAGTAGAACTTTTCAGCATTTATTTTGAAAAGTGTTGCTATTCGATTCTGTTATTTTTGGTACAGAAAAGTAGAGCAGTTCTCTACGGAATCGGTCTTTTTTCTTTAATTTTAATTTTTGTATTTTTTAATCCGGTTGAAACTTTTTTTGTGCCTTCGGTATGCCCAAAGAAGCCATTTTGCATCATTAGTTTGTCCATATAATTTTCCATACAAATTTGGCAGCTGTCCATACAAAAATGATATGTGAAAATTAAAAAATCTGTATCTTTTGAAGGATTTTTTTGATCGATTTGGTGTCTTCGGCAAAGTTGTAGGTATGGATATGGACTACACTGAAAAAAAATGATACACGGTAAAAAAAATTTTGGTGATTTTTTATTTAACTTTTTGTCACAAAAACTTGATTTGCAAAAAAACACTATTTTTAATTTTTTTTATTTTTTGATATGTTTTAGAGGACATAAAATGCCAACTTTTCAGAAATTTCCAGAATGGGCAAAAAATCTTTGACCGAGTTATGAATTTTTGAATCAATACAGATTTTTTCAAAAAATCAAAATATTGGTCGCAAAAATTTTTCAACTTCATTTTTCGATGTAAAATCGAATTTGCAATCAAAAAGTACTTTAGTGAAATTTTGATAAAGTGCACCGTTTTCAAGTTATAACCATTTTTAGGTAACTTTTTTGAAAATAGTCGCAGTTTTTATTTTTTTCAAATTAGTGCCCATGTTTGCCCACTTTTGAAAAAAATATTTTTGAAAAGCTGAGAAAATTCTCTATATTTTGCTTTATTGAACTTTGTTGATACGACCCATAGTTGCTGAGATATTGCCATGCAAAGGTTAAAAACAGGAAAATTGATGTTTTCTTAGTCTTACCCAAACAACCCACCATTTTCTAATGTCGATATCTCAGCAACTATAAATCCGATTCACAATGTTAAAACATGAAACATTCGTAAAATTTTCCGATCTCTGCGAAAAAAATATTTTCAAAAATTTAAAATCAAGACTAACATTTCAAACGGACCAAACATTCAATATTACGCCCATTTGAAATGTTAGTCTTGATTTTAAATTTTTGAAAATATTTTTTTCGAAAAGATCGGAAAATTTCACGAATGTTTCATATTTTAACATTGTGAATCGGATTTGTAGTTGCTGAGTTATCGACATTAGAAAATGGTGTGTTGTTTGGGTGGGACTTAGAAAACATCAATTTTCCTGTTTTTTAACCTTTGCATGGCAATATCTCAGCAACTATGGGTCGTATCAACAAAGTTCAATAAAGCAAAATATAGAGAATTTTCTCAGCTTTTCAATAATATTTTTTTCAAAATTGGGCAAACATGGGCACTAATTTAAAAAAAATAAAAACTGCGACTATTTTCAAAAAAGTTACCTAAAAATGGTTATAACTTGAAAACGGTGCACTTTATCAAAATTTCACTATAGTACTTTTTGATTGCAAATTCGATTTTACATCGAAAAATGAAGTTGAAAAATTTTTGCGACCAATATTTTGATTTTTTGAAAAAATTTGTATTGATTCAAAAAATCATAACTCGGTCAAAGATTTTTTGCCCATTCTGGAAATTTCTGAAAAGTTGGCATTTTATGTCCTCTAAAACATATCAAAAAATAAAAAAAATTAAAAATAGTGTTTTTTTGCAAATCAAGTTTTTGTGACAAAAAGTTAAATAAAAAATCACCAAAATTTTTTTTACCGTGTAACATTTTTTTTCAGTGTAGTCCATATCCATACCTACAACTTTGCCGAAGACACCAAATCGATCAAAAAATTCCTTCAAAAGATACAGATTTTTTAATTTTCACATATCATTTTTGTATGGACAGCTGCCAAATTTGTATGGAAAATTATATGGACAAACTAATGATGCAAAATGGCTTCTTTGGGCATACCGAAGGCACAAAAAAAGTTTCACCCGGATTAAAAAATACAAAAAAAATCGAATGACCGAAATCTCAGAGAATTGCTCAGTAGGCTATTTCGTCGTTCAAGAATGACAGGAAAAGTAAGTAGTTTCACGACGGAATTGCAAAAATACATTGAAGATCTTGCAACCCTGTTCAAAGTTAGGAGCACTTAAGTGTTATTTAGACAACGACTGCTTCAGTCTATAGAAATAGATCTTTGAAATAGTATCCTTATACAGCAATTGCCCACGAAAACAGCATGAAAAAAATATTTTGAAAAATATCATATCTCAATTTTTTTTATCATATTACGTAAAATTGTTCGAAGAATCCGATAAAAATATTTCCAGACAAAGGCTATTTGGTCCAGACACCGTCAAAACGGCATTTCAAAGTACGACCTTTTCATATGTTAGGCTAGATTTTTGAAACTTCTTACTATTGTTCTCTGGAAGGCCAACTAATCACCTTTCATTTGCGTATAAGACAGCTAAAATCGGTTAAAATGGCGGGGAGTTATGATTTTTTGAAAACTAGTGGTCTTTGCGAAAATCGACGAAAATTGCCATTTTTCGGACCACCCTAACACGGCGAAGGTCACCGTAATGTTAAAACAAAAAAGTACAGGTCTAATTATTTCGGCCTGGAAACCTCTAGGTTAGACCAGGGCCAACATTTACTTCCCCGTCCAACGGAAGGCGTGATCAGACAAATCTCGTCTCGAAAAATGCCCCCGGGACCTTCTGGGATCGAACCCAGGTCGACTGGGTGAGAGGCAACCTCGCTTACCCTTAGATCACGGGTCCCGGCATTTACAAAATTTTATGATCTTTTAGAAACAAATATTTTGAAAATGGACGTTATATTGATTTTGCGAAAATTTACAAAAAAAATTGACCATTTTGATACAGCGTAGGTCACCCTAATGACCAAACAAAAAAATACCGGTCTAATTATTTTGGCCAAGGAATCCCAGACAATTTTTGAGCCCGAACCCCTAAAATTTTGAACCGATTGGTAGCGTCCACACTTTGCGTATTTCAATTAAGTTTTGTATGGAAATAAGTTTTATTTTTTTTTTGTATTTTGATTTGTTTAATTTTTATTTTGAAATGAATTCTTAAACCAACACAATAACGTTAAAATTGAGAAAATTGTCTAAAACATTCCTTAAGAAAGTATGGTGCTATCATGCTCCTGTTCATAGATAAAGCGTCCTCAAACTGGTCTAAAACATGTTTTTTGCTCGAAAGTTTAGGGGAAAGTTTACGAGAATTATCTCAATTCACTTTTTCACATCAAAGTTTCGATGAAAAATTTGTTTTTCTTGTTTTGATGATAGAAAAAATGTTGAGCTTGACCAGCAGTAGGTGGTAGCTCTTTTTAAGTTTGCACTGTTTTGTGTACGAATGTCTCGTAGAGGAAATATACCCATTTTAAGCCTAAAAAGCGGTCGTGTTTGAATGATGCTGGATAATCTGGAGTGTTCATTGAAATTTACTAAAACCAAGTACACCAACGAGTAGAGCAACTTTTTGTGAACATTTCTGTTTATTTTCACTTTTACTGAAAGTTATTCTATTCCTTTTACAAGCATTTAAAATATTTTATTCCCAAATGTATTCTAACCAGACGAGAATGCATTGGGCTACGCCCATTTTTCTATTTTCAGCTTAGTTCTTTTTTCTTCCAGTGCTCTTTTTGGTCAGCTTCGTGCTGCAAAATTGATGAAATTTTTAGCGAACACTCACGAAAAGTAGCATTTATAGAGAAAATGTACTGGCATCACTGGCTCACTCCAACAGGCGCTGCTGGTGGTGTTGGTGGCCACCCTTTGTTCTTTATTTGCCTCCGCTTCTCGCTCGGTTTTCGTCAGCCTTCGATTGGAATGGGTAGTCAAAAGTCAAACGTCAAAAGACTTGGCGCGTTTGTTTTGTTGATGGGACTTGCTAATTATTTACATGTTTCGGGATTATTTTTCAAGTGAGTGACTAACTAATGTTCAAAAGAACAAGTTGCCGGTTGTTCGAAGCAATTTCATATCTTAAGAGTTTTGAAAACGTTAGCGCAAGTGAAAAGATATTGATGGCGACTTCCGTTAAGCAGCTAAGCTCTCATCTTGCGTGTGGATGTGTGTGCCAACAAAATGATGAGAAATGGTCTCGCAAAATAGAAATTATGATCAAAAGTGCATTAAAGTTGATCTTTTTGGCCAGTAAATGGCACAAATTTGTGTGCATACTTGAGGCGGTGCTGTTGCTGGTAAGTTTATAGCCTAAATTGTATTTTTGGAGCTTTAATCAAACTCTCCATATGACGATTACAGGTGTTTGATTAGAAAGAGTATATTTCCCCTATGTGATAAAACATAAAATAAGCCTTCAAGTTGATATATTCCAAACATTTCCTAAAAAGTATTTTTTTAGCAGGATTTAATCAATTTAACGGAAGAATTCTATGATGAAGCTAATAGTTCCTATCCTATCCTATGAATAATGAAATATTACGTGGCTTGACATTGAGATTATTTGACAAACATCGATCAGTGAATGCAAAATGCTAGTTAAACAAATAAAAAAAAATGAGTTCATGTTGAATAAACATTCTGGGGTATTTCCTTTGTTCCCAAATCTCGTATATATTACAGCGAAAAATCCGATAGTAAAATCGCATGCAAAAGCATGCACATCACCTTTGTGAGCAAAAACATGTTATATTGTATGAGAAAACATGTACACAAAAATCGATGTACAAAAGAAAATAAATAGATTTTGCATACCTCAAAAATAACATCAATCTGGTGAGAGGCATATCCACATTTCCAAGTCCACGAACTTACAGCTAAATCGGTGTTGATCCAGCTATGGTAGCGGCGAGATAGACTTAATCTGAATATTACTCTCACCAGATTGATGTTATTTTTGGGGTGTGCAAAATTTTTTTTTCTCTCGTACATGCTTTTTGTGTAGGGTAGGGTAGTCATCAATGAGACACTTTTGGTTTTTAAACTTCAGCGATTTTTGTATTTTTTTCATTACCATGTTTTAAAGAGCTTTTTGATGCCTTTTCTTTCTTTTAATTTGTTCTAACATTGACCAAAATATGAGATCGATCTGACGTCTACAGCCAGAGTTATTCAACTGTCTCGTACATGCTTTTTGTGTACACGTTTTCTCATACAATATTACATGCTTTTTCTCACAAAGGTGATGTGCATTAGGATGACAATAAAAAAAAATCGACATCAGAGATACCCTCTGACTCGTTTCCTAATGCAAAAATAAGTATCTGTGCCAATTTTGAGCCAAATCGGTTAAGGCTAAGGGGTCGCTTTTCATCATTGAAGTTTATATGGGGAAAATCACGAAAATGTATGGGGAAAAACATCGTTTCAGTAAATTGTACAAGTGTGAGATTCTTGTAGGAAATTTAATTCCCTACAACTTTGTCGAAGGGTGCAAAACGATCCGAGTTGATCCTAATTTTTGGTGATTTTTCTAGAAAAAAAAAATTTTCTTATATACTTCCTATATACCCCTTGTATACTTTCAAGTATATAAGCCGATTTCTTTTCATCGCATTGCTAATAACTCATCAGGATCAACTCGGATCGTCTTGCACCTAAGTTGGAGGTAATTAAATTTCCTACAAGAATCTCACACTTGGACAATTTTGGGCGAGACCTGCGCCACCTGCTGCAAAAATCCTGAAGCGATGTTTTTCCCCATACATTTTTGCGATTTTCCCCGTATAGACTTCAACGATAAAAAGCGACCCCTTAGCCTTAACCGATTTGGCTCAAAATTGGCACAGTTACTTGTTTGTGCCTAAAGAATCGATCCAGGGGGTATCTCTTGCGATTTTCCGAAATTTTAAATTTTTCTTGTCACCCTAATGTGCATGCTTTTGCATGCGATTTTACGGTTTCAAAAGAATCGGTTTGGATCGGAACATCTGCTTCGGAACTTGAACGGGTGTGTGACCCATGGAATGACCCCGCCCCCCACTGTCGGTTCTGTATGTACACACAAAGCATCGATGATAAGCGTAATGTAAATGTTTGCTGGTTAGCCAACCTGTGAATCCGGTCGCACAAATACACGTAAAGTTACGCCCACTAGCAGCGGTCACGCAGCTGGCGCCATTGTAGCAATAGCTGGCGCACGCGTTCGACTGGGCGGACTTGGCCGTGGCGATCGCCGCCGAACTTCCGCCGCCTACTTGTGCGCACTGGCCTACCGAGCCTAGAGTGGAACAGGGGGTGGAGGAGGAGGAGGTGAAGGGTCAAATTTTGAGTGTTTTTGTGTGCCAAATTGTGGGTGGTTTTGAGGTTAGGGAAGAGGGGGTCTAGCGGGTTACAAGGGGGAGTTGGGACTTACCTGTGGTTCCGGGCTTGCACACGCACCGTCCAGCGATGCAGTCCGAGTCGATCGGGCACTGGCTGCAGCCGGGGTCGAGTTCGCAGTATAGTCCGGCGAACCCGGGCTGGCAGCGACACTCGAAGCCTTCCTGGGTGTCGATGCAGGTTCCGCCGTGTTGGCAGGGTTGCGAGCGGCACTCGTTGATACTGAGCTGGCAGTTGGCACCGGTGAATCCGGTGGGGCACTCGCACAGGTACGATCCGTACGTGTCGAAGCAGGTTCCCCCGTTGAGGCAGGGATTAATCAGGCACTCGTCCAGGTTGTTCTGGCAGCGCATTCCTCCGTAGCCGGTTCCTTTGCAGTCGCAAATGAAATTATCGACTCCGTCGACGCAACGACCACCGTTCATGCACAGGTTCGGCTTGCAGTCGTCCCAGTTGATCTCGCACCGGGGTCCGATGAACCCTTTCAGACAGTCACACTCGTACGAGCTGGTTCCTGGGGGAACTCGACACGTTCCGTTGTTCAGACATGGGTTCTTCTCGCACAGCGGATGAATGCTGAGTTCGGTTTCGCAGTGCGCTCCCGTATAACCCGGAGCACAGTAGCACTTGTAGTCACCCTTCGAGTCCTCCTGGCACGATCCTCCGTGTTGGCACGGGTACAGCTGACAAGGCGATCCCGAATCAACCTCGCAGTTCTTGCCCTTGAACCTCGACGTACAGTGGCACTCATAGCCGTCAGTTCGCGAAATACACGTCCCATGTTGCATGCAAGGATCGTGCGAGCAAAAGTCCGGCGGAGTCCCCGTCAACACGTCATGATCCGAGCACGGCCCAGGTGCCAGCGGACACGGTCCAAACACCACCGCTTCGGCGTTCATCGCACTCGAGTTGAACACCAATCCGGGCCCGTGCAGCAAACAGCCCGAGTACTGCTTCCCCAAGATCAGCACCGCCGCCTCGTTCTTGATCTCCTGGTCCGTGATCAGCGGCACATTGTACGTCTGGTTGGCGATCGTCGACGACTGCTTGTCAATGATGCAGTACAACGTCCCCAGCTGGAACACAAACTGCAGCGTGTGCCACCTGTTGTCCAGGTACCGGCCCGAAACGCGGGCCTCGATCGGTTGCGTGCTTGGCGCCGACAGCACGATCGACACCGAGTCTGGCAGCACCGACACGAGCAGTGCGTGGCCAGCGTACCGCTGGGACAGGATTTCGCCACCTGCGTTGGAAGAGTCGTTGAAGGAAGGAAGCCCCATAAAATATAAGGTTTTGAATTGATTGCAGTTCGTTCGCTCGCTCGCAGTTTGACCCACTTTCGGACCGTGCCGATATTGAACCTCCCTTAATGAACGCATTGTTTTAGTGATCTGGTTGCGGCAGAGTAGCGCAAAGAGTATTGTGCGTCATATTTCAACACGATCTGGAAAAGCCATTATACCAGCAGAGATTGAAATATTGACTTGAGGTTACTTGGCCCAGTCCGAGGGAAATATGTAGTTTTGATTAATTGATGCCGATTTGGAACTTAGATAGGAATGAAATACATATTATACTGTCAGCTTTCTTTATAAACTTAATAAACTTCCATTTTTTTATTTGGATGAAACTTTGTCCATACATTCCCTATGTCAAAAGAAGTAATTTTGCATCATTAGTTTTTCCATACAAGTCTCCATACAATTTTGGGGGTTGGTCATACAAAATGGGTATGTAAATGTATGAAATTCTGTATTTTTAAAAGGGGAATTGGTTTGTGTTTTTTGTTCTTTTTATTGATCATTTATGTCTTGCGATTGGGGTTTTCATTAGTTAGTCTTGTGCCAGTCTACATGTTAAAACATTGTTTTTTTTCTCTTTATTATTTATCTTTGCTCATCTCACCAACAGAGAGCGAGTTGCAATGGGGCACTGCAAGTGGCCTTTTCGAGGATGCCTGGAAATTCTGTATTTTGAAAAGGGATTTTCTGATCGATTTGGTGTTTTCGACAAAGTTGTAGGTTATGAATTAGGACTTTTCAGAAAAAATAGGTACACTGAAAAAAAATCCAATTTTTTATTTAACTTTTATTTATTAAAAGTTGAATTCTCAAAATAGGTATTTATTAATTTTCGATGTTTTTTTTTTATATCTAATCTAATCTAATCTAATTTCGATGTTTTTTTTATATGGGACAAAAATACATCTTTGAGCCATAGTGCGTGATGTATTACAAAATATTTGTTAAAGCAAAATCGAATTTGCAATCGAAAAGTACTTCACAATTTGTCTTGATAAAATGTACTGTTTACAATTCCGTATTAACTTTTCAAAAGGGCTAAACCATCGTTGTAAACAAACAGTCTATCCCGTTTACTCAAGTGACAGCTCGCGATAATTATGAATAGAGCTAGTTTACAGTGGAAGTTATAGCTACTTTTAGGTATAATTTTTCGACTTTTAGGTTTTTAAGCTTATTTTTTTAAAGAAGGGGTACCTCTGAAAAAATATTTTAGAAAAGTGGTTAAAATTTCCTATAAATTTCACTCTTAAGCTTTGAAAATCAGACAATTTTTTTCTGACATACAGCCTCACAAAGAATTTGAATCGATGAAAATGAATTTCTCTTAGTGTCACATAATTAGCCTGTAATTTTCAACTGACGTAATCTTGGAAACTATTGGTCCGACATTCAATGTTAAAAATTAAAACCTTGCAAAATTTTCTGATCTTTTAAAATAATTTCATTTTTTAAAATTAAGCTTAACCTTTTAAAAGGTCTTAAAATAAATAATTTCATATTTTAAACTAAATCATATTTTTTTTGATTTATTTTTATTATAAATATTCTCGTAATAATGTTTATATTTCAATCAATAATTATAAAGTAATTTCTGTTTTTAGTGCTATTCATAAGCCACTTCTACACTTTAAGGACGATTTAGTCAAAAGAAATCTAGATTTACATTTCAAAAGAGCAATACTGAATTTTTGGCCCTTTTGAAATGTTAATCTTGAATTAAAAAAAAATCATAATATATTTTTCGAAAAGATCAGAAAATTTCGGCAATTTTTGTTTTGATAAAATTAGATAAAATTAGTCCATTAGTTGTTTTTCAAAAACCAATTACGGCACTCGATTCAGCAGCCAGTTTTAGGTTAAAAAACTAACTTAATCCACCTATGTGGTTGGAGCCTTCCTCACTCATTACCAACAATGGCTGATATGATGGGGTTGTACACAAATTTCATCTATTTTTTAGATCCGGAATAAAAAAGTACATAAATATAACTTAAGAGGCCATATCTCGAGAACGGGTTGCCAGATCTTCAATGTTTTGGACTCGTTGGATAGGTCTTTTGATAACCTAACCAACGATGGGTCGGATGGTGGATCCGGATATAGTTTACAAACATTTAAGTGAGATCCGGCTTTCAAAAAGTACATCAATATCACTTAAGTGGCCATATCTCAAGACAGGGTTGCCAGATCTTCAATGTTTTGGATTCGTTGGAAAGGTCTTTTGATAACCTAACCAACGATGGGTCGGATGGTGAACTCGGACATAGTTTACATACATTTAAGCGAGATCCGGATATATGTGAAAACACATTTTTATACATAACTTTTGAACTACTTATCGAAACTTCAATCTTAGGCGATCAGCAGAGAAGCGAGTCAGACGTGCGTCCCTCACAAACCAAAAAAGTGCTAAAAAGTGCAAAAAATGCCTCACGGCAAGAAAAAGAGGCGGTCCTCACCAGCAGGATCGGCAGATTTGAAGAAGCTAAAGAATGCCGAAGCGCTACCTGTAAAGCCAGGCAGTTTGAGCAAGGACGCTCAAAATTCGTCTGGAAACCAGTTCGCTACCCTCCCTGTGGACGTGAGCGAGAAGGAAGAATTTGAACGACGGGAAAAGTTGCCACCCATTTTTGTGAAAACATCGTCATCGGATTCGGTGCGAAAGTGGCTGAACGGGTTTATCAAATCTGGTGCTTTACGAGCTTCCATTCGCTTGTGTGCTGATGGACTCAAAATTCTGCTACCTACCAGAAAGGATTACAACTACGTTCGGGATTTCCTGAACAACACAAAGATTGAATACTACAGCCATGACGATCCAGATAAACGCCCCATGAAACAGGTCCTCCGAGGCCTGTACGACATGGATGTGAGTGTGCTGAAAGAAGAGCTCAAAACTCTTAAGTTGAACGTGATCGAAGTCTTCAAGATGACGAGACACAACAAGGACATCAAGTATCGTGATCAACTGTACCTGGTTCATCTCGAGAAAGGATCGACAACGCCGTCTGAGCTGAAATCAGTTCGGGCAATTTTCAACATCATCGTGACTTGGGAACGTTATCGTCCAGTGCACCGTGACGTGACACAGTGTTCGAACTGCTTGCAGTTTGGGCATGGTGGAAGGAACTGTTTCATCAAGAGTCGTTGTGCAACCTGCGGAGGTGAGCACAAAACTCAAGCTTGCAACACAATCAACGAGAACATTGAAGCCAAATGCTTCAATTGCGGCGGCGACCATTCGACCAAGAATCGAAGCTGCCCAAAACGTGCTGAGTTTGTGAAAATTCGACAGCAAGCGACGACGAGGCACCAACCAAATCGTCGCAGAACACCACCATCTTTCACGGACGTGGATTTTCCTGCTTTGGCGTCACCTGGAGCGGGATCTGTTCGAGTGGTTCCAAATCTGCAGCCATTGCCGTTGAATCAGCGGCAAAAAGTTGCAGAGAATACAACACCTCCAGGCTTCAGTCAGCAACCGAGGGAAAACCAACCAGCATCAACGGATGAAGGCAGCAGTGACCTGTTTTCACCACAAGAACTTCTGAACATTTTCATCGAGATGACAACAACACTGCGTGGTTGCAAAACTCGTGCGGAACAAGTAAGAACGCTTGGAGGATTTATCTTAAAATACAGTTCGTAGTTTACTCGTTCTAATGATTTTGAATATTTCAATGAATTTACTTTTTTAGTTTTAAGTTAGGATTAGTTGTTACAGTGTTTTTTTTTTCTTTTTTACCCAAATGTATTCGATTCAATGCAAAAATGTAAAACAATTTGAAGTAAATAAATGAATGTGAACAGTTAATAAGAAAACGAAAAATATAACAAAGATGAAGAGCATGTAGCCATACCACTTAGAATGTAAATGAAATGTAATTATTATAAGAAAGATCAATAAAGACATATTAAAAAAAAAAAAAAAAAAAAAAAAAAAAACTTCAATCTGTATAAAACTCGATCTATGGGACCCTAAACCAAGTCGAATGCAACAGGTTCGGGTCAAATCGGTTCAGCCAGTGCCGAGAAACATGAGCTAGTTTGTTGGTCACATACATACATACACACACACATACACACAGACATTTGTTCAGTTTTCGATTCTGAGTCGATATGTACACATGAAGGTGGGTCTACGACGTTTTTATACAAAGTTCATTTTTAGAGCAGGATTATAGCCTTACCTCAGTGAGGAAGGCAAAACATGAAAAAAATCTAGTTTATGTTGATAAACAGAGCTGAATCACAGCCTTTTGAATAAAATATTCACAGCAAAAAGTTGTGTAAATTTGGAAGGTGTAAAATAGGGTCCTAAAGCCCTATGTCAATTTTATGAACAACGGTAAGAAACACGATCAAAAACCATTTCTGATCACTTTTTTCATTTCAATGCAAAAAAATAAATAAATTGACAAGACAAAATTTTTGTGATGGCTGAATGGTCCCCTTGGAACGAGCTGTTGTCAAGTAGGACCTTTTCTGTCAAGAAGGGCTTCGAAGTTAATTTTCTAAAATTGATTTAAAAAGTGACATTACAACAAAAAAAGTGGTAAAATTACACATTTTCGAAGGTAAAATTACAGTTTTTTTTCTGCCATAAAAGATGTAGTAATTTCCAGATGTAATATTAACATTATTTCTTTTACTGTGTTGAAGAAACAGAATTCTCCTGCGTTGGAGCGTAGAACAGAAACCGAAACGTCAAATACGATTCTTATGGCAAATATGGTGTTTTTTCGAGTTACATCCAGAAAACTGACAAAAAATCGTCAAATAATTGAAACGTCACGCTAGATTGTATCTTTTGCATTAGAAACTGAAGTCGATTTTATTTCTTTCAAATAACACATTAAAAAAACATAACTCGGCAGAAAAAAATGGTCCGTACTTCTGTATGGCTCAAAAGTAGAGAGCCTGGAGCTTCTCTAATAAGCTCCAGGCTCTTTGTGGTTCGAAATTTACTATGGATTTAAGAATTCCTTAAATATTTTTACTACCGCAAAACTTTTGATTTCACGTGTTACATCCTTTCAAAATAATATTGCCAATCTTAGGTTTAAGCTACCACCAAAATTGAGTCGCTCAATCAAATGTAAACCACGAACCTTTCCTTTTTTTTAAATTTGGAACAGAAAGCACCCTGACCACCATTTCCAGAACCCGTTCCGCGTATTCCGTCCGAAAAAACTAGGTCGGTAACCCCTGGGCCTCAACATGGCCCGCGTGAACTGCATGAACAGGGAAAGACCTAGTTACGACGACCCATGTGCGGAGTGCATCTGGGAAGTTGCGGGGTTTGTCGCTTGTTTACACGCGCCGGTCGTGCAAGTCTCTCGCTGCGTTGCATGAGTCATGCCACGATGACTGTTGGTGGCCTACCTTTTGCATCTAGGCATGCTTAGACTTTTCACACATGTTGGAGTGTGGTAAAATCTCTTGAAAATAGGCTTAATTTATGGTTCTTGCAGCCACTTCTGCGCCACGCTTTGGAGATTTTGAACAGATCAACATTTTTGCGGTTCAGGGCACATTTCAAAGTCTGGAAACTAGTTTTGCTTCGCAACTTTCGCACAATGCAAATAGTTTGTTTGTTGGAGGCATGATTTATTTCACCATTGTGGGATTGAACTTGAAGTTGTCAATGAACTGATTCAGGAAAGTGAAACGAAAATTACATTGGCTTAAACGATTCCAACGCTATAAATGTTCAAAATGGGAACAGTTCCTCACAACACCGGGAAATGTTCCGCTCTGTCGGGCATCAACAAACCATTTTTCGCCGTCGGTAATCAAATTATGTCCAATTTATCCCTCCCGCCCGTGTGGATCAATCGGACCGCGCACTGGACTCACAATCCAGAGGTCGCCGGTTCGAATCCCGCGGCGGGCGCTCTAAAATTCTTTGTGTAAATATGGGTATTCGACGCCGTCGCTCCGTGCCATACTTTCATACACTTAGGAGCCCAGGGCGGCGAAGTCCTTGTAGATTAAAAGGAAGACACTAGTGGTTGGTACTAGCAATGGTGGCCGACAGCTATAAAGTCAACTTCGTTTTTTTTATCCCTCTGAAAGCATGCTTCCCGCTCTTGTTGGAGGCCTCGTTGTAATAAATACATATAATCCGAACCAAATGAGACTGAAATTTAAATCGACACCGGTACTCCGCGGTGGCCCACCTCGATAAAAAAAGAAGACCGGAAATCAGTCCCATGAAAATTAATGTCACATTAGCGGCTGAGAAAGGTTTAAAAAGCTGGTTAGGTTTGCTTGCATGCATGTTTGGAGTCATCAACACAACAACATTGGGGCACCGTTACACACTGATGACCACAACCAGGTGGCAGTACATGAAACTGTATAGTTGAAAAGGTAGGCCTAATAATTTTGGAGGTGTTCCAAGGGGGACTTTCCGACTTTGAATTAGTGGCTTGTCTTCAATGAGCCAACCTTAACATAAAACCCATCGGAGAAAAGAATGAATTTTCTAAATAAATCTTAAAGTAGACGACATTTTCAAAAATTTTAAAGATTTTTTAGTTTGAAGAAAATAACATATAACTTAATAAACTTTTCATATTCCTTAAAACGTTTCACAAAAAATAGGAATAAAAATATATAAAAAAATAAAATATCAGAAAATTAAGCAAAAGAACAATAAGAGATTTTTTTTAGAACAAATTTTACAAACATTTAAAGAATGAGCAACAAAAAAAAACCACGAAATTTGTTTAAACATCAATATTCAATCAAAATCCTCAAACCAACATATTGCAAACATTTCGTCAGGCAACAACTCTAGGTTTGTTTCAGCGTGTGATTTCAAGTTCAAACTCAATTTCACAATAGCGAAATAAATCATTTCGCCTACTAACAATCCACATTGTGCGAGGGTTTTGAACCAAAGCGAAATAAAAACGAGATTGAGTCGTTCGTGTTTTTTTTGTTTCCACACTAGAACGGCATTTACCATCTACGACAAGACAAGCTATAAATTAATTGGAACTTGCTTTGAACTTTGAAATTTAATTGCTGTAGAGACATGTGCCCAGAACTGTGAAAAATATGGTTATTTTGAAATTATTTAAAGTGTGATAAACCATAAATAAAATTGATTTTTAACATTGAAAAACATTTGATGAACAATTATAAAACTTATTTGGAAGAAAAAATATAAGCAAGAAAATTCAAACAAAAAAATCATTCAAGGGTCCTGATTATCGTGGACTGACTCCGTGCCGATCAAATCACTCGAATCGTCAGCCAATCGTGAGTCACCACGATCCTAAAGCAACCAGCGATTTGGTCGATTGCTACACACAACTATCTAAATCCTTTGTGATTTGCTCGGCCTGCTGAGCTCGTCATGCTCAGAGAGGAGCGAAGCTCATGAATTAAGAGCACAGATAGCCGTTGATTTGAATTTGGCATAGTTCAAGTAGCTGTCAAATGGTCCTTGTTATTGTTTGTTTGTTTTTTTTTGTTTGATGACAATGATTAAAACAAAGCCGATTGCAGATTTTATATCAGTTTGCAGCGACAAAGCTCGATCATCCTGTTGGGTGAGAGGGTGAGCAGAATAGAGAGACTAATCAGGAGTGATTGGCGACTAAAGGGGTAACTTTGAGCTACTGTAAAACGGGGTGACTTTGATAGCCGGGGTGACTTTGATAGGTTTGCGATTTTACCGCAAAATGAAGAGAACAATTAAAATACGTACGGAATTGTTGAGAATCATACTGACCGTGGTAGAGAAGTGTTCAAAGTACCTCAAAAAGCACTTTTCATAACATTTTGAAAAGTTTAAAAAGTTAGTTAACTATAGTTAAGAAAATGTTGATGGAAGTAATTTTTTTAAACTTCTCAAAGTGTCATGATTTTCTCAATGAACATGATTTTGAAATTGAAAACGGAATGTATTTTCGGATTCTTTGGACAATTTTCCATTAGGAGAAGGTTAAATAAGTTTGCAAACAATAAAAACTATGTGTTTTTGAAACACAAATTAAAAAATTCTCCAAATTTATAGGCAATTTCAGTTGAACAAATTTCACGTAAAATGTGAAAACTTATGATTCATGCTTCGAATTCAGTATAAAATGCAATATAAATCGATAATATTATAAACAAAACTTGTTTTAACAAATTTCTGGCAAAATTCAGACTTTTTAACAATTTTACCTGAAATTTATATGTATTTTGTTAAAAAGCTTATAAACATAGTAAACTAAATATACACATTGATTTTTTTTTCTTAAAAACAATATCAGCTACTTTAGTGATCGTACATTTAACGTACAAATAAAATTTGAACATCTTAAATATGATTTTAACAACAAAAACTATGTTGATAGTCACCCCGGAATTTAAACTAATAATTTTTAACGTAACTATTTTTCTTAACACTATTGAAAAAACTTTTTTTCCAAAATAGTGCATGGACTTTGTGTGGCCTACCCCAGTACATGTTTTAAAAATAATAATCTTGAGAAAAAACCTTAACTGTTCGAAAATATTCCAAAAACAAATTGAAATCCTATCAAAGTCACCCCGGATTACGGTATCAAAACTCTTGTTTTATTTTTTAAAGTTGAAAGTTGAAAATCGAAAAAAAATGTTGCCGAAGATGCTGAATCTTAGCAATAAGTGGTGCAATTAGCAAAGGTTATAAAAGAAAATTGAAGCAAATATTCTAGCTTTTCGAAAATGTTTTCCTTGATAATTGAAAAACATAAATCGTCAATTTTCTACAAAAAGTGCATTTAACTGTTTTGCAAGTTTCACTTTTTGAAAAAAATAAATCATAAATGTTCGATTTTCGATCAGTTTTATCATTTCCAAGCTTGTTAATCGATGGAATTATCGTCGATAATATTATCATCTAACGATAACGATAATGGTTATCGTTATCGTCGGGACGATATCTATAATCGTTATCGTTATTTCGATAATTCTATCGGCGATAATCTTATCGCCGATAACGGACGATAACTCATTTTTAAAATCTTTCTTAAATTGACTTAATCCATCAATATCATGTTAAATTTTCAATGCATTCGCTTAGAATATATTTTTTGATAATGTAGCATAAATACTAAAATTTTCACAAAATACCAAATTTTTATAATTTGCAATATGGGTATCAAACGATTCGACATTTTGCATGTATTCATACTGTTTTAGAGATTTTTGAATAAAATACTCAAATTTTTACAAAATAACGTATTTTTTAAAGTACTCAAACTTTCATAATTTTCAATATGGGTATCAATCGAAGCGAAATTTTACCTGCATTTTCACTGTTTTAGAGTTTTTTAATGAAAAACTAAAATTTTCACAAAATTCCGTAAAAATTTCGTTTGATACCCATATTGCGAATTATAAAAATTTGAGTATTTTCGAGAAAATACGGTATTTTGTGAACATTTTATTATTTCATTCAAAAAACTCTAAAACAGTGAAAATGCATGCAAAATTTCAAATCGTTTGATACCCATATTGCAAATTATAAAAAATTGAGTACTTTAAAAAAATACGGTATTTCAACATAATTGGGATGGTTTCAGTAAATTTTAGAAATATATTAAATATCGTTATAAGTTATTGTCTGTTAACGCCGATAAAATTATCGCCGAATTATCGGAATAACGATAACGATAAAACTATCAATATCGAACCTCGATAATTTTATCGTTAACAATCTTGCTAATAAGTTAAACATCTAAATAAGATTTTTTAAACTTGTTTTGACCACAACTTTGATAATTCACAAAAATCTCAATTTTCACAAAAAATACTCTGGGCACAGAATTTTCACCATCAAAATTAAAAAAAATAACGCGAAATTATTTTTTTTCATGTAAAGGAACATTTTCTATAAAGTACTTTTCAGTATCCACAACCAGGGCTTGGACGGGTAACGGTCAGTGACTGGAACTAAGCGACAAAAAATAAAAACAATAGAAATATTGAAATAACAAGCCATATTTTCAACATTTGCATGGAAAAAGTGATTTAAAATGCATTTTACACAAGTTCAGTTGTTTTGCAATCATTAGTTTTCAAAAAATGTAATAAAAACAAAAACTTTTGCGGAAAAAAAACTTTTTGAGATAATAAACTTCGAAAATTTTCAAAAAATCAAAAGATTTTTAAATCAACCCAAACATGCTTAAAGGGACAAAAACTTAAAAATAAAATTTGTACCAGCCTAACTAAAAAATAGCAAATATCTATCTGCTAAAAACATGTATGAAATACATAACGGATTGTTATTGTGTATTCATATCTTTAGCTGATTCGAAAACGCAAAAAAAACATTTTTTTTGATAATATTTAACATTTAATTTTCACCCAATTCAGGTAAATATTTCCATCATAGCAATGCCGAAAACTCTGTTTGATTGCAGGGTGCAAATTAGATCCACAATCACTTTTTTCCACGGCCTCACAACTGATCGGCTTTTTTATAATCGAAACCTTGTCCGCACTTTGCTCATCGTTTCAACAGTGAACCATGATCAGCCAACCGACAAATCCGCACATTCCCGTTAAATCTGTTCCACCGCGGAATGTGTGTTTCTCCATCAAGGTTGCGTAATCATACACCGAGGGGCCCGTTTAACCCTACTTTTTTTTTCGAAAATTGATGAAAAAAGGCGCTAATAGCTTATCATTAGTGGAGAGGGGGAGAGGAGCGGGGAAGTACGTGCCGATTTTTTTTGTTCATTTTCGGGAATCTATAATTACACACACCTCAAACTAGACCGCGTGCTTTTCCGAGCGTTCAACTGACAGCTGCGAAAAAAATCTCAAAAAAATCTAGAAAAAGCTTTGAACTACGACGTGGGTCAAACTGCGTTAGCGATGCGTAAAGCGAAACGTTCTTAAAGAAAGAAGAAGAAACAAACGAACTTACCCCGGCATGTCTTAAAGCTAATCGCCGAATGGCTCCATAGGGTCATTGGCGTCTTTAACCTAAGGTACGCTGAACCATTGAAGTAGGCCTCCTTTTCCACCTGTATCGAGGCGGTTCGCGTTGAGCATAGCACTGAAAGAAAGAAGAAGAAAACGAGGGGAAAAACATTAGAACACTAGATTGAAGCAAGCGCCTTCGGTAGGAAAAGACTTCTTTTAACGCCAGCGAATGATTAGAACGAAACAAAGGACTTAATTTGGAGCGGGCGCGCTGGGCAAAGAATATTAGGTGATTAGTTTAGGTTAGGTTTGTTTTTTTTGTCGGACTTTGCCTCGAAAATTATCGGCCCTCGCCTCACTGTAGACTGTATTCCTCTTCTAATTGGAAGAATTGTTTTTTATGGGGGCGTTTTTTGGAGCTTTATGCGGGCGATTACACCGGAAATTTGAGTTGAAGAGGATTGTCTTTTCTATGGTTTCAAAATGATTGATAGAGTTGTTTATGAATTCATCAGATTGATATTTTGGGCCTTTTAATTTCCTTTCTACGACAATTTATTTCATTTGCACCAAAATTGCAAAATTTAGCTTGTAAGTAAAGAAAGTAAATCTTTCCCAGTTCCTGAGGGGAACACCCTTGAAGAGTATCGGGGCCGGCATTTACAAAGCGGATTCAGTGGCAATTTCATTCTCATCTTAATGTTAACATGTTGAGGTTAATGTTAACATTCCATAGGTCGCCTCCCTAAGGTGTCGTGATAAGGTCCAGTTTGTGACGATACACTACCTTCCCTTTACTAAGCAATCGATTCCAGAAGGGAAAAGATCACCAATTGTGTTGGTCCGAGCCGGGATTTGAACCCCAATCTACCGCTTACGAGGCGGAAGCGTTACCACTGGGCTACGTGGCTCGTTCAAAAAAAAATTTAGCTTGCTCCAGAGTTATATTCTGCCTGCTTGTGTTGAAGCGCTTAAGGTAAAATTGACATATTTTTATGTTATCGTGAAACCATGGACTTTTTAATTTAATAGCTCGCGATCTAACAAATAAATCATCAAAAAATTGTAAAACCCATACGAAAATTTCAAATGTTGAATCAAAATATGAGCTAAGGGAGAAAATTGTACAGTAATTTTTCATTTGCGCAACATACCGTGAATCCCAATTCCATCTAAACTAATCTAATCCAACACAGACGCAGCCAGTCCGATGAAAGCATGCTGGAAAGTCTTAGGGTTAGAATACGCCAAGCACTTTTCTGATCAATATTGATAATTACGTACGTCCGAGAACACCCGAAAACATATAACAAAAATTAAAGTGGCCAGCCCTACTGCGTTGTGTTTACCGCAGAAAAGATTCTGCAAAGATTATGAGAACAGATCACATTAACCTTCTAGCTTAGGTTTACACTTGTAGCTTATTTATTTATTTACATTGTATGTAAATTTCGTTAGCCCAATAGGTTAGTTTAAGTAATTATGTAAAAAGCCTTTTTGTCATTTGGACTGTAAATCTGTTGACAATAAAAAAAAGTTGTTTTGCATCATTAGTTCGTCCAATCAAGTTTTCATGCAATTTTGACAGTTGTATTAAAATTAATATAGCTATTAAAATGTTCAAAAATCTGTATCTTAAGAACGAATTTTCTGATCGATTTGGTGTCTTCGGCATTGCTTTGAACTTAAAAAAAACTACCGGGTTACACTCTAAATAAATTACCTTTTTTTTAATTCACAAACAGTTTTGCAGTTTTGCTAATTTTTCGAAAAAATAACGACTTTTGAAACATGGAAAAAAAATTAAAAAATATAACTAAAATATTTCACATGGTAAATAAAATTTTCAATCGAAAAATACTTTACATAAATTTTGATATCAAGCACCGTTTTCGAGTTATATCCTCTCAAAAAATATTTTTTGTTGTTAAATGTTATAATCAAGCTCGACCAGATACAGCCTTCGAAAAAAAATCATTCAAGAAAAACGAGGTTTTCTCTTAAACATAACGCTGAATTTTTTAAGTGATGGTAACATTGATAACTTAGAAAATATTAGTTCGAATTTTATTATAGAAATGAAAGTATCGTGAAATTTTCCGAACAAAAATATTTTCAAAATTTTCAAATCAACCCTAACATTTGATATGGTCGAAAATAAATGTTTTTTGAACTTTGAATTTGGTCGACCAGATACAGCCTCCGAAAAAAAACATTCAAGAATTTTTGTTTTTGGGAATTAGGTACCTATATTAATTTATCAATCCAAAAAAAAATGTTGAAAAATTCATTTTCCCCGGGATTTATCTTTTTATTTGTTGTATTTGAAAATTTTGAAAATATTTTTGTTCGGAAAATTTCACGATACTTTCATTTCTATAATAAAATTCGAACTAATATTTTCTAAGTTCTAAGTTTTGTTCGGAAAATTTCACGATACTTTTATTTCTAAAATAAAATTATTATTAAATTATGCTTTAAAAAGCTTACAAAAAATTTATAGTTTATTATCGTTCCATGAAATCATAATTTATGTTGTCTTCTAAATAAGCAAGTGCAATTCCCAGTTTTTAATGCTTCAGATATTAAGATTATCTGAAATGAAGTTCAAATTTTTAACAAAATTGTTTTGTTCAATAAGAATAGTATATTGAATTGAATCAAATTAAAATAAGTTCATTCATTTTATAATTTTTTTCAATAAAATTTCAAAACATTAGGCAAATATTTTTTAAAGTTTTGACACAAAGATACACTGAAATCGGACCGTACAGTACCGTAAATTTTTTTTTTCGCTAAAATTTTTTTGAAAACTGATGATTGGAAAACAACTGAACTAGTGTAAAATGCAGTTTAAAACACTTTTTTTTCTTTCAAATGTTGAGTTTATGGCTTGTTATTACAATTTTAATTGTTTTAATTTTTTTTTTGCATATTCAAAATTGGAAGGGGTCGTCCGGCCCTCCGTCACGAGGTATCAAAAAACGGACCTCGGATTCGTGATCAGGGACAAAATTTGAGCACTAAACAATGCAAAACATAGATTATTTAATTAATGAGCTCTTTATCACCCAATAGGTTCCCAGAACTATTTTTTTCAACTCTCTGCCATCTTACACCATTAAATTTTAAAACATTTTAGAATCAATTACATTGTAGAGAACAGTTGTCTGAACAAGTTCCATAAAAAAATATAAATTTTGGTTCAATATAAGTAATGATATACCCAATTTCCTATTTATTTTAGTGACTTTCCAAAATTTCTTTGTATAATTCCCTTACACATGATAAACACTGTCTACTAAGATACGGTTCAGGTATGTTTTGCATTCGCATTTATTCAAAAACTATATAAAATAATCATTCGTAAAGATAAAATATTCTTTGTTATTTTCCACATCTTTTGAACGCAATATGGTTTTGTATAGTTTTGCCTGGTAATGCGAAATACTGATTCTATGACAATTCCCGGAATTCCATTTCCCGGAATGGACGTTTTCCGGAATGGACATTATCCGGATTGGACGTTTTCCGGAATGGACGTTATCCGGAATGGACATTATCCGGAATGGACGTTATCCGGAATGAAATTTCCCGGAATGATATTTCCCGGAATGGACATTTCCCGGAAAATTACTCGCTTACTACTCGCTTACTTGTGGTTAAGAATTATTTAGTTTGTACCCCGTTGGTTTGACCTAGTCACATTGAAGGGACTCGATATTTTGACAACAATATGAATGATAAATACATGAATGATAAAAAGAAAGTGAAATGTTGGATATAGACAAACACTAGATGGTTACTATAAAGCAGAATGATTATTTTCAAAGAAGGGAAAACCTCAAGAAAATAAAAAGCTTTTCAGAAAATCAATGTGTAATGTGCCCTGACAAGAAAATAAATAGCTTGAGTGTATTTTTAAAGAATGAAAAACCTCAAGGAGGTACACATTATACGTTGATTTTCTGAAAAGCTGTTTATTTTCTAGAGGTTTTCCCTTCTTTGAAAATAAACATTTTGCTTTATAATGAATTTAGTCACAAAAGTCAACTGTTTAACACAAGAAGGGAAATCTCTTACACGAAATTCCATCACATCGATTAAAGATCGTGTATTTTTAAAGAAGGGAAAACCTCAAGAAAATACATGACAGTTCGTCACTTTTTAGTTTGACTTTTACCAACCAACGGGGTACAAACTAAAAAAGTGTCAAACGAAAAAGTGACCAACCACCGGGGGTTGAGTGTACATTGATTTTCTGAAAAGCTTTTCATTTTCTAGAGGGTTTCCCGTCTTTGAAAATAAACATTCTGCTTTATAGTGAATAAAAATAAAATAAATTATTCGCTCTACAGCATTGCCTTGGCGATCTCGATTGCGAGATTTCTACTCGAAACTAGGTGTCCAAAGGCTTGATTGTTGAGGCAATTGCAAACCTATTTTTACACCTTAGCTTCCATCCACCCCGGGATTCGAACTGACGACCTTTGGATTGTTAGTCCGACTGCCTACCAGCGACTCCACCGAGACAGGACCCAGGGAGACGACTCCTACACCTGGACTGAGCTATCGATCTAACCTTTAGGTTAGACCGGGGCAAACATTTACTTCCCCGTCCGACGGAAGGCATGAACCGAGGCATGAACAGACAAATCTTGTCTCGAAAAATGCCACCACCGGGACCGTCTAGAATCGAACCCAGGCCGACTGGGTGAGAGGCAACTTCGATTACCCCTACACCACGGTTCCCGGACTCTGCTTTATAGTGCAGAAGCCTTTAATGAAAAACTAGGTAAAATTTAGTTGAATTAACAAGAGAAGGGAAAATTCTTATATAAAATCCCATTACTTTGATGAAGTGGCAAATGGGCAGTATTCATGATTGCTGAGAGTCGCAGGACTCTCGCCCTTTGCTATTAGTAAATATCCAGCAAAGCAAAGGGTATAGCATGCATTTGATACTGTCAACTCCCATTCGGCTGTGTTCTCGTCGCTGTCATGTTGAAAACTGGAGCCAAGGGAGGTCCTGTTGTGAATTCTAGGTAGAATTCGCCATCACCCAAGACACGAAGGCACGAAGGATAGACCATGTCTTGGGGGGTGAAAGGATGATAGGATTTAGTGATAATACCACAATTTTAATATTTGTCTTTCTCTCTTATTTCAGAGGATGCCTGGTCTGAGTTCTAAGTGTTGCAGAAGCCTTCCGCTCTACATAATGGAGCCTTCCTTCTATCATTTCCTGTATTTTGAAAAAGGTGATGCGCCGAATGTGGACATATAGTTTATCACACTTACTCCATACGGTGTGAACGTGAAATGCTGTATGTTTGCAATTGGTGCATTGGCTATTTTCAAAACAAGCTAGATTTTTCCTATTATTTTAAGATAAAATTTAGTAAAATCTATCCATCTATTTATTTTGCTATTGCTATAACTTGTCCCTTACCTCACAAACTTTAACTACTCTATTCTTCAATCTTGGAATCGCAATACATTATTGTAGAAATGTAACTGCTGAAAAAAATTGGTAAGAAATTTGGGCATAACTGTTATTAATATGATTAAAGGTACGTTCAATCTGTTTTATTATATATTAACTATTCTAGTTTGCTTGTCCTGTCCCATATTTCACAACTTCAGTTGTTTTCTAGTAAACTTCTCGTTACAAGTTGGTAGTTCTGTAGGTTTCATTATTCTTTCTTTCTGTGTTAGTATGTTATTCAATGTTCGATTTTATTTTACATTGTACTTATCCCATTTTTTCTCTTTTTCTCTTTCATGTACCTTGCGAGCATACGATGACCAAAAAAGTCATTGTATAAGCCAACACACGTGTATTTTTTACAAAGCCGCGAAACAGAACAAGTATTTTTATAAGTGCGTGAATAACAATCGGTCGTTGAAGCTAAAAAAAAATGTGAGAACAATATCGCGCCGTGGTTCAGTGATAATAAGGCGAAGAAAGTAGACGACGATTCCGCATGAAGAATAGTTATAGCGGAAATTATGTGTTAATTGCACAATGGATGAAGGTTTGAAGTTGACACTATCAAAAGGGAATGGTAAGATGCAATAGTAATATTGCTAGGTTTGATAGTGTCAAAAGGTAAGATCAAGAAATAAGGATTATATAAACCTATATTGTCATAATTATTGTATTCACTGAAAATTCTATCCGCTTTCTACCCCCAATGTGTCCTGCACTGGGGGTGCCTGGGGTAACTTCGAGTTGACCTGGGCCGCCCGAGGAATTATGTCGTAGGTGGCTCGTGTACAGGTTCACTCACCTCTGCTCGCGGCAAGGTTTTCCATAGGTCTGCACTCGAACATGCAACATGGGACAGCATGAATCTTCAGCTGAAGCCGGACGAATGTATTCCGAAATTACAGAAAATTACAGAATTACAGAAAATTCCATTACTTTGATGAAAGATCGCGTATTTTTAAAGAAGGGAAAACCTAAAAAAAGTACACATTATACATTGAATTTCTGAAAAGCTTTTTATTTTCTTGAGGTTTGCCCTTCTTTGAATACCTACTAAAAATTGGTAGAATTTATTCACAAAAGTCAATTGACTAACAAAAGAAGAAAAAAAATCTTACATAACAACACATTGAAAGAATGGTAAAAACATCTAATATCTATCGATCTCATTGTTACATCTCGTGGTGGTTGATAAAGTATTGTTTCAATAGTCAACGCTAGCATCTATTGTTAGTGTCCGAACATTTCACATTCTTTTTATCATTCATGTATTTATCATTCATATTGTTGTCAAAATATCGAGTTCCTTCAATGTGACTAGGTCAATCCCACGGGGTACAAACTAAATAATTCTTAATCACAAGTAAGCGAGTAGGCAAGATTCCATTCATTTTCATATCAGGTAATATAAAAAAACTAATTTTCAGGGAAATGTCCATTCCGGGAAACGTCCATTCCGGGAAATTTCATTCCGGAAAACGTCCATTCCGGATAATGTCCATTCCGGATAACGTCCATTCCGGAAAACGTCCATTCCGGATAATGTCCATTCCGGAAAACGTCCATTCCGGGAAATGGAATTCCGGGAATTGTCATAGAATCTACTAAACGGCTAATGTCCCAAACCCCTTTAAAAAAAATGGTTTTAGCTTTAATGACGAACAAAAAAAAGCGTTTTTCTCGGAATACTTGATAAAGGAATGGAATCTTGAGTTTTTTTTTATTAATTTTATATACTTATTGATCATTTGATGCATTCTGCATTCTGCAATCAGACTAAATTTCTACATACAATTAAAAGCCACAAAATTGAATCCAAAAATGCCAACTGCATAATTTTCACACAACTTGGTGCCAGTAAACGGTCGTTCACATAATGTTGAATGACAATTTAAGCAAATAAGCCCTCTCACACGGCCACCATTATACAAGAAGTCGACAATGGTCACCGAAGAATTCCGTATCTTCAGATTATGAATGACCTGTGAAACGAACTAAGCTGGTGGTAAAACAAACTCGGTACATCTTCTCAAGTGACTTAAACGCCGCTCCAAGACACTCTGCGTTGTTTCAAGATCCCGGGGGTGATGGAAAATCATACCAAAACATAATTACGCACGTTCCACCTGTCCGTCGGAGGCCAAAAGGGGGTGGTGGGAAACCACCGAAATGGAAAGTGAAAACCTGCTCCGATGAGGTAATGCACCGTGCATCGCTGAGCTAATCTGGCCAAGCGTCAAACTTGCTGCTGCTGCCGAGGATGAAAGGAGAAACGTCATTTTCTCATGGGAGAGACAATTATCTCGACGAAATAAAAGTCGCGCGCGGAAAAAAGCGACGCAGCGACGTCGCGGATCATTACGCGAACCGCGTGGAGGAAGAAAAAGTTGAAGAGAAAAAAAATGCCGAAATTGCCGGCTTACACAAAGAACAATTTCATGGATCTTGGAGACCGCCGCGCCACCATGTATGCCGGCTTGTGATGGAAATTTTTGGTTGGCTGTTGGCAAAACAAATATCCGACACACCGGCAATTTCTCCGTAGGGGAGAGTTGGGTTAAGAAGTTGACGTTTCTTCAATGATTTTTTTAATTTAAAAAAAAATGATCTTGTGGTGGAATTTGATTTCCGATTTTTTTCAGATTAATGTTTGTGACTC